>NC_082697.1:41854349-42154349 GCF_949987515.2 Delphinus delphis | reverse complement strand
GGCCCTGGAGATACAAGGTGACACTCCCTTCCCTCAAAGAGCTCACGAAGAAGTGGGTGGCATAGAAAAGTAAGACAACAATCAGAAGAAGAAGTAACAGATTCCCTGATGCAGGTGAGAAGTTCTGTTGGGAAACAGACAAGAGGCAGCTAAGTCAGAGAGGTCTATGGATGGTTTCCAGAAGAAGTGAGGCTTAAGCTGAGTCCAAAGGGTGAGCTGGAGTTAGCCAGGGGGAAGTGAAAGCTGCACTAGGTGCCCAGTAGGTGTGGGTGCCCTGCCTACACCCCTTGCTCCTTCACGCTTCAGTGCTTTGCCAGCCTGACCTCCAGCCACCAGCCCCTGGGTATCTTTGCCTGAGGGCTTTCTCTGAATTGCTGTGTCATGGAATTACCATCCCCCGCCCAGGGCAGCCTTTCACAAAATGACTGACAGGATTTGCATATAAGGCCTCCAGCTCCCTTACTTCTCACGTGGCATGTTCTACACTGTCTCCTAGAATCTCCCCAATCCGAAGCATAGGATAGGGTCCCAGTGGTCTAGTGGTGATGGGCTTAAAACTTACCATTATTGCCTTCCTTCCCTTCCCTGCCTTGCTTCTCCACTCCCCTGCTGGTGTTTCCTGATATTTTCTCTCAAATAAATGATCTCCACTTGAATTTGTGTTTCAAGTCTGCTTCCGGGGTGGGGTATGGGTATTCAAACTAAGACAAGGGTAATCGCACTAAAGCAGAGGGAAAAGCAGCTAAAAACACCTGGATATGAATAGCCAAGATGCTTTTACGGAAATAAAACTAGTTCTGAATGGCTCAAGGGAAGAGTTATAGGAGGAACTATGGTTAAAGTGATCTGTTCTAGCTATCAAAGGATCTTCCATGTTCCATGCTGAATATGACGGTTAATTTTAATTTTATGTATCAACATGACTGGACCATGGAGTGCCCAGACATTTGCCAAACACTATTCTGGGAGTGTCTGGGAGGATGTTTCTGGATGAAATTAACCTTTGAATCTGTAGACTGAGTAAAGCAGATTGTTCTCCCTAATATGGATGTATCTCAGCCAATCTGTTAAGGCTGACCCTCCCACAAGTAAGAGGGGACTCCTTCTGCCAGACTACCTTTGTGCTGGGACACTGAATGTTTTGTGCCTTTGAACCCAAAGTGGAACATGGGCTCTTTCTGGGTCTCAAGACTGTTGGCATTTGGACTGAAACTACATCCTTGGCCCTCCTGGTTCTCAGGCCTTCAAACTCCTACTGTAACGAGACCATCAGCTCTCCTGGGTTTCCACCTGTCAACTGCAGATCTGGGGTGTTACAAGGGTAATTCTTGATGGTCACAGTTAAAATCAGCTCCTCCATAACTGTGGGGGCCAATTCCTTATATCTCTTTCCATATACATATCATTGGTTCTGTTTCTATGAAGAATCTTGATTAGTATACCAGGTTGAAGCATTTTAAATTCATCCTGAGAACTAAGCAACTTTAAGCATAGGAATGCCATACCATCTTTCGAGCGATAACATGTTTTCATGAGAGAAATTTACTAAAAATAAATGCCTTAATATTTTGGTATTTGTGTTAAAATCAAGCAAGAGTACTTTGGCCCACAAAGTACCTAAAGTGCCATTACTTATTAATGAAATCCACTTTAGTTCAACGTTATTCTATATAATGTGCTCACCTGAGCCATGTTTATGCAACATATTTCTAGCAAGAATCTTTTTCAAACAAAAGCAGGGACCAAAAGACAATGTATAAAAGAAGATGATAGCCTATGGAAATGGGGAGTCATGCCACTCAAAATTGGGAAGCAGTTAAGAGATGGATGGAACATGGGCAGAGAGCTGCCCTTTTTAACAGTTCTTCAAACATCATACTTCTTCATTAGAGGACAAAAATAAAAGGCTCTCATCCAGGGACTTCCCTGGTGGCACAGTGGTTAAGAATCTGCCTGCCAATGCAGGGGACATGGGTTCGAGCCCTGGTGCAGGAAGATCCCATATGTGCAGGAGCAACTAAGCCCATGCATCCCAACTACTTAGCCTGAGCTCTAGAGCCCACGAGCCACAACTACTGAGCCTGCGAGCCACAACTACTAAAGCCCACGTGCCTAGAGCCTGTGCTCCGCAAAAAGAGAAGCCCCTGCTCCCTGCAACTAGAGAAAGCCCGCGTGCAGCAACGAAGACCCAATGCAGCCAAAAATAAAAAAAAAAAAAAAAAAAAATGTTCTCAGCCAGAGTGATACCATTTCAAAACAGAGAGCAATCTATCAGCTGTTCTTGTTCTGTGTGTTCAGAAATGCCAATTCCGGAAAATCCCCTTCCCTTCCTCAGCAGAGACCACCCAGAGACTAAGGCTTCATTTCATCTTAAGGGGCCTCTTTGATGTCAGTTTCAGAATGGATACAATTTTTATTCAGTACATCATTCTCTGTCAGATTATCCTATTGAATTCTGCACAAAAATTACAAATATGACTAAAGTTCTTATTTTGGTCAAAAACAAGTTTGAAAAACAACTAGTTTCCCATGAATAACCAGTTTTCAGTAACACCTAGCTTTATGCACTTCAGAAACTCCTTCATAAGGAAGCATGTAACCTACTTTAACGTCAATCTACTTCATCTTTTATGGGAGACAGAGTTACTATGAAAGATTGTTGTCTTAAAGATACCTGTCTTCAGAGAAGCAGCTCATTTCTCAGTAACAAACAGTCCCACACTTCTTTGAAAAATAAAGTATACCATGTGTTTTGCAATGGCTTGGGACGTGCCTTACTCCTGTACTTGCCTAGAGTTCCCATCACTAATGCAGTCTTTGGGGGAAGTAAAAAGAATAAAAAACAAACAGACTACAAAATCCCACAGAACTTCAGCCTAAAGTGTGGTCTCTGGACCAGCAGTATGATTATCATCTGATAACTTGTTAGAAATGCAAACTCCTGGGTCCCACTAAAGACCTATTGAATCAGAAATTCTGGGGGAGGGATCAAGCACTCTGTTTTAATCAGCCCTGCAGGTGATGCTCATGTAAGCCGATCTTAAAAAGTACTATTTGTGCGCTGGAGAGGAGAATCATTCAAAACCAGTAGCTGTCTCGTTTTATATCCAAGCTGAGATAACTTGGATGTCTAACCAATACTGATGCTGGGAAGGGATGCCCACACCACATGGTTGTTGAGAGTAAGAAACAGTTATTCTCTTTATGAGATATATGTGCTTGAAGTCACCCAGCTAGCACGTAGCTGGAGGGCGTGGTTATCATGGTCCACGGCCAGGACTCTTAGATTGGCTGAGGAACATGTACATGGATGGAGACTAGCTCTGGATTTAAAGAGGCCTGTGGGTTGCATGGAAAAAGGAATGTGTTACAAAGGAAAAAGTTACCCTCAAGGGCCATTAAGGCAGCCTCTCCACTCTCAAGGGGGGACAAAAAACTGACAGGTACTTGAAACAGATCATACAATATCCTCCTCAAAATTTCAGGGACACCTACACATATGGGCAAGTCTGTCAAGCAGGACAATTGAGATGATCTTCGTCTGGCTTTTATCTCATGTGCATCCGAGTCCTCTCTCTTAATGCTTGATTTTCATACCGCAGGCTGCTTCTGCATCCCTTATCTTTTAAATAACTCATTATCCAGGGCTTCTAGGAGCAATTTGTATTTGCAGAGAAAAGAAATATTATTAGCAAAAATAAAGTGCTCCAAGCTTTTTAGGAGTTCCATGAAGTAAGGAAGATATGGGTATCCTCATGGCTTCTTGAGAAACTTGACAAAGCAGAAATTCCAAGCAAAGAATGACTGATAAAGAGGAATTCTTCAGAGTGAGCATCTTGCCATAACGTTGAAAACTAGGACCCTCTGGACCTAACAAATTGCTAACTCCATGTTATGCAACGTCATTGAGAGGGTCAGGAGAAAGTTTTTAAAAAGCCAAAATTGTTTCTCCCACCCCCGCCCCACCCCAAGCTGGTCCTTTGTCTAGAGGAACACTCAAATTTCATTACTTTATAAATAAATGAATAAATAAAAGGCATTGCTTAGAAAACTGCATGGTTCTGCTGTTCCTGGCTTGGCCAAATAGGTACATGATGGTACCAATTACTGAGATATGGGGTTCAGGAGAGGGAAGATGGGGTTGGGGGGGGAGACTTTGGATTTAGTTTTAGATGTGTTGATGGGGAGATGCTGAGGGACTCCTGGCTGGAGATGGCCCTGTGCAGTGAGGATACCAGAGAGGGCTGGCAGGAAGAGAATTGGAGGACAGAATGGTCAACAGGATAAAGGCTGCCCAGGCAAGTAAGATAAAGGTTGCAAAAGGTCATGTGGAGTCATGTGATCGAATATGCACTGGTTTCAATAACTACACTTCACCCATTGAAGAGGTTCTGATAACCTCCACAAGGACGGTGGCGGTAGCAGGGTAGAGAGAATTGCATGATTGCTGTGGACTACAGAGTGAATAGCAAGTGAAGGAGACTGACAACTTTTCAAAGACCCATGCCGAGGGCTTCCATGGTGGCGCAGTGGTTGAGAGTCTGCCTGCCAATGCAGGGGAAACCGGTTCGAGCCCTGGTCTGGGAAGATCCCACATGCTGCAGAGCGACTAGGCCCGTGAGCCATGGCTGCTGAGCCTGCGCGTCAGGAGCTTGTGCTCCGCAACAAGAGAGGCCGCAATAGTGAGAGGCCCATGCACTGCGATGAAGAGTGGCCCCCACTTGCTGCAACTAGAGAAAGCCCTCACACAGAAACGAAGACCCAGACAGCCAAAAAGTAAATAAATTAATTATTAAAAAAAAAAAAAGACCCATGCTGAGATCCCACTCCTGGGCATATATCTGGACAAAACTATAATTTGAAAAGGTACATGCATCTCAATGATCACAGCAGCACTATTTACAATAGCCAAGACATGGAAACAACCTGAATGTCCATCAGCAGATGAATGGATAAAGATGTGGTACATATAGACAATGGAATACTACTCAGCCATAAAACAGAATGAAAATAATTCCATTTGTAGCAACATGGATGGTTTTAGAGATTATCATACTAAGTGAAGTAAGCCAGACAGAGAAAGACAATTACCATATGATATCAGTTATATGTGGATTCTGACATATGACACAAATGAACTTATCTATGAAACAGAAACAGACTCACAGGCATAGAGAACAGACTTGTGGTTGCCAAAAGGGAGGGCTGTTGGGGAGGGATGGATTGGGAATTTGGGATTAGCAGATGCAAACTAGTATATATAGGATGGATAAACAACAGGTCCTACTGTATAGCACAGGGAACTATATTCAACATCCTATAATAAACTATAATGGAAAAGAATATGAAAAGGAATATATATATGTATAACTGAATCACTTTGCTGTACAGCAGAAATTAACACAACATTGTAAATCAACTACACTTCAATAAATTTAGAAAAACGCTACGGCTTCCCTGGTGGCGCAGTGGTTGAGAATCTGCCTGCTAATGCAGGGGACGTGGGTTCGAGCCCTGGTCTGGGAAGATCCCACATGCCGCGGAGCAACTAGGCCTGTGAGCCACGGCCACTGAGCCTGCGCGTCTGGAGCCTGTGCTCCGCAACAAGAGAGGCCGCGACAGTGAGAGGCCCGCGCACCGCGATGAAGAGCGGCCCCCGCTTGCCACAACTAGAGAAAGACCTTGCACAGAAACGAAGACCCAACACAGCCAAAAATAAAAATTAATTAAAAGAAGGCTCAACATTTAAAAAAAAACAAAAAACCCTCTATTGTTTATCTTTATTCTTATTTCTGTGACTTATTAGGAATTATTTCATTCATACGCTATTCCTTGAAAGTTATTACTTTTTCCTGCATTTGCCTCAATGTTTTCAACTACAGAACAGAAACCAGTCTACCCAGGATGTTCCAAGGGTCTTTCAAAAGCACCTTGTAGGGGGTTTTGTAAAGATGCCTATAGCATCCTCCCTTCTCCCAGCAGCGTTTTGTCTTATCTTTTTAAAAATTTATTTATTTATTTATTTATTTTTGGCTGCATTGGGTCTTTGTCATTGCGTGCGGGCTTTCTCTAGTTGTGGCGAGCAGGGGCTCCTCTTTGTGGTGGTGCACGGTCTTCTCATTGTGGTGGCTTCTCTTGTTGCAGAGCATGGGCTCTGGGCACATGGGCTTCCGTAGTTGTGGCTCTCAGGCTCTAGAGCGCAGGCTCAGTAGTTGTGGTGCACAAACTTAGTGGCTCTGTGGCATGTGGGATCCTCCCGGACCAGGGATCGAACCCATGTCCCCTGCATTGGCAGGTAGATTCTTAATCACTGGAGCCACCAGGGAAGTTCCTTGTCTTATCTTTTATCAGAACTTCCTAATGAGATCAAACTCCGCTTAGCCAAGGCTTGTGTTCCCAGGTCTTTATTTGTTCTGCTGTTTATCAGCGTTTGCTACACACACTGCACATTCCCCCGGTTTGAAGAGACAGATTGCTTTCTGTCTATGCCTGCTGCTTGTTCCTGCATTCAGGCTGCTTGGTTACAGCAACACTTCACTGGATTTTCATTGAAGGCAAAATGTGTTTGTAGCTTTTGAGGCCCATCAAGTGGAAATAGTTAGCACCCATTTCCTAAGAAGGCGATCAACTCATTTATGTCACATTACAGGAAGCATGTCTTGTATAATTCTAACCATCGATGCAATCCAGACATTAAAAGTGTACAAATGAGCACAAAAGTGCCAAGTCCCCGTAAATATTCATAATTAAAGAAAATTTTGAATTCTTTCATTCTGTAGATTTTGCTATACACTGAGTATGCCATTTTCAAAAAAATGTAAAATTCAGACTGGGTCAACAGCTTGGCTTGTGTTTTTATCCTTTATTCAAAGACAACTGATAGATTAGTTTACTGGTGCTGCTATAAAAAATTTCTACAACACTTAGTGCCTTAAAACAACACAAATTTCTTATGTTACAGTTCCGTGGGTCAGAAGTCTGACGTGGATCTAACTGGGCTGAATCGAGACATCAGCAGGGCTGCATTCCTTTCTGGAGGCTCTGGGGGAGAATCTGTTTCTTCAGCTTTCTAGCTGCTAGAGGCCACCCACATTCCTTTTAGCCGTGGCCCCCTTTTCCACAGTCAAAGCCAGCAACGCTGCCTCTCTCTGAACATCCTTCCAGTCATGTCTCCCTCTGGCTCTCTGCTTTCTGCTTCCCTCTCCCAGTTTTTATGGAAGCTTGTGATTATATTGGCTCACTCAGATAATCCAGGATAACATCCCTATTTTAATATCAGCTAATCAGCGCTTTAATTCCATCTGCAATCTTATTTCCCCCTTTGCAATGTAACCTAACATATTCACAAATTCTGGGGATGAAGGCATCTTTGCGGGGTGGGGCGTGGTTAAGGCATCTTTCCTCCTACCACATCCAGTAAATCAGGAAGCAGATTGCTTTGCAAAAAAAATATCTGAGGAGTAGAACTAAGAACTTTTCCATTTAGAAATAATAATGTCCTATGGGATCAAGTACATAGGATTAAAATCAAGGTCTTTTGTGAGTTTTTAGTTTTCAACTTCATTCTCTTGTATAAAAAGGTTTCTTCTTTGCTTTCTTTTTTTTTTTCAACCTTCATTCTTTCTTCCTTTCATCTCCTCCTCTTCCCTTCTTTCTATTCGCCCCCCTTTTATTTTACATTTTCTTTCATCTTTCTTTGGTCTTTACTTCTACCTTTCCTCATGGTTTTGGTTATAAAAGAATAATATCTAACATCACGAAGACAAATGACAATCTGGGGAACTATTTGCAACATACATTTGAAAAGATTAATAGTTTTGATATACAAATAGTTCTTACAAATCAATAAGATAAATATGAAATAGTCAATATAAATGTGCAAAAGATATGATTAGCAATTTCACATAAGACATTTAGAGATATAACAACTGAATAAAGGGGATTAGCTATACTAGTAATAAAAGAAATGCACTTTGTTATCCACTAGTTAGCTTATTTCATGTATAAAAGCAGTAACATGAGAATATACACCATTGGGAAGACTGGCGGAAAAGTAAACTCTTACACACTGTTCATGAGAATGTAAACTCAGTACAATGGACTGTTTGCGTTCTCCCCAAATTCATATGTTGAAATCCCAACCCCCAGTGAGATGGCATTAGGAGATAAGACTTTGGGAGGTAATTAGGGAGATAATCCCATTCATGAGGGTGGAGCTCTCATGAATGGGATTAGTGCCCTTATAACAGGGACCTCAAAGAGCTGTCTTTCCACCATGTGAGGATACAGTGAGAAAACGGCCACCTGCAACTCAGAGGTGGATCCTCACCAGAACCCGACCATGCTTGCACCATGATCTCACAATTCCAGACTCCAGAACTGTGAGAGATAAACTTCTGTTGTTTATGAGCCTCCTGCTTATGGTTTTCTGTTATACTAGCCCGAAAGGACTAAGATACCCAGGTTGTTCAACATGAGGTGTCATTGTTCATATTTTTGACCCTGGGAATGATGTCCCTTGAGTACATGACACTCACCCATAGGGCCACAACACAATGGCTGATTTGACAGAAGCATCTTGATTTTGTATGCATATTGAAAAAGTAATGCCCCTTCTAGAAAAGTATTCTAAAAAAATTGTTGATGTGTGCCAATGTTTACCTATAAAGATGTTTTTCTCTAAGTGTTATTCATCAACAGGTAGAGAATAATTTGCATTGATAATTTCACAGTTCAACAGTATGGTTTGGGGTAAACATTGGGTCCCTTAAGATTATGTTATGGAAGAATATATAATGATATGAAAAAATGTTCACAATTTGTGGTATGTGACACACTGCAAGTTATAAGACTGCATTTCTGGTTGTTTTCCTTTTTCATTTTAAAAGATCTGAAGGATAAACAACAAAATCTGATTCATCTCTGAACTGTGGGATAAAAGGTGGTTTGTAATTTTTTCTTTTGGATTCTGTATTTTTACTACAAATCTGTACTACTATTGTAATAAAAAGTTATATATATATATATATTTTAAGAAGTTATATATATATATTTTAAAAGATGGTCATAATCATTGAAATACCTCCTTTTAAAATTATAATAAGAAATAAACACACATATTTTAAAATGTACGATCCTTGGTCTAGACACCTCTCTGAATATTCATTTACATTGCTATTCATTCTATTTGGAAATATCGTATTACTGTGTGTGCACAGGACAAAACTGAAGCATGGAAAGATTAAACAACAGGCACAAAGTCACACGGTTCTAAGGTGTTTGTCACAGGAACAGAAACTGTTTCCTGTGATAACAAGCTCAGTGGTTTTTCCCCGATAAACAGATGGTTTTGACTATGTACCAAGCTCCTCACTAGTCATTAGTTAGGTTTTTCAGATCTTCACCACCCCTGTCACCAGTGCCTTCAATTTTGGCCTTCTGACCATTGTGCTGAAACAGCAAGAGTGAAGAAAACCTTAGCAGATCATAGCATCCTGTGCTTCATTAATGCTCTTGGAAAACTGATGACTGGGGAGCAGGTAAGAAGAGGAAGGAAATGTGGATATTCCCTGTGGCTGGAGGCACAGTCGCTTGTCAGAAACTCCAGCACTATTACAACAAATTGATAATGTATGACTTTTTTTAGCAGAAAGTCAAGCTTCAAACAATTGTCCACATTTTTGGGATTGCTATGGGAAGAAACGTTGCATAGTAGAAAGGATTTGAGGTCAGAAATACCCAGTTATGTGACTTTGGGCAACTGACTGAGCTTTCTTCAGCCTCTGTTCACTACCATCCCAAGAAAAGCAGGTGATGAACCTATGCCATTCGGTTATTATTGGAAGGCCAGTCTCTTGGTGAGGAATGAATTAATCCTTCTTAAATACAGGATCTATCATGTTACTCTCCCATTAAAAGGCTTACTCTTATGCCCAACTGCTTATTACATGGTGATGAGTGTCAACATTTCTGAGTCAAGGATTCACACATCGAATATAACCATCTTACTTATTTCCCAGATTCTCCCATCTGAACTGCCCTTCTTCCTCTGTGTCACTTAGACAACATTTGGCATCACTTCTCTGCTCCTGCTCATCCTTTAAAGCCCAATGCAGTGCCACATTCATCATGAAACTTAGCTTAACCACCCTGGTCCTCATGTGTATTTGCCTCAGAAATCCTGGTATTATGACTATTTCAGTGCTGTACTTGATTATTTGCTGATGTTGTCTTCCAGCTGTTCTGTACAATACTTGCCACTTCGGGCATCTTATAAGAACTGTATTTTAAATGCAGCCATGATCAAAGCCTTGGGCAAACAGGAAGCATGTAATACTGATGGTGGATGAGAAGAACTTATAAAATGAGTGAGAAGGGGGATGAAGAAGGGGTAGAGTGAATAGAGTAATCCCTCAGTATCTGAAGGAGATTGGTTCCAGGTATCTTATGCAGATACCAAAACCCAGGGATGCTCAAGTCCTTTGTACAAAATGATGTATTATTTGCATATAACCTATGCTTGTCCTCCCATATACTTTAAATCATTCCTAGATTACTGATAATACCTAATACAATGAAAATGCTATGTAAATGCTTAGTACACAGTGAATTCAAATTTTGCTTTTAGGGACTTTCTAAAAAAAGTTTTTTTTTAAAATATTTTCAATCCATGGTTGGTTGACTCTACATATATGGAACCTGTGAATATGAAAGGCTGACTGTACCTTTCTCTTTTTAGCTTTGGAATAACAGATTCAGGTAAAAATTTTAAAAAGTTGTGTCCGTTTGTCAGAGGATATAATTTTAAAAATATTCTTGGAGAAATAGTCTTTCCTTATGATTAAAGGTGATAAATATATGAAAAGAAGTGCTGTCCCCTCATCTAGATCTGGTAACAATACTTATGATATCTGGGGAAAAAAAAAGACTTTTTACTTGAGGCTTCGGTTAAATAGCATTTCAGCTTAAGGTCATGGTAGCTTTTTACTTACTTTAATAAACATCCAGCACATATTTTGAAATTTTTCAGATTATGGAAGTACAATAGAATATCAGAAATGGTATGTGTTCTCTCCAAATTTACCTTTTCATTGGTGAGACAAGACAGAGGTTAAAAAAGAAATCGTAATATAAAAATCCAGTGGAGTTACCTTGCAAGAGTGTATACAATTTAGACAGAAATAAATGATAGAAACACATGGCCAGGAAAATTAATGAAAGATGTATTTGTGTCAGTACAAGTTAATTCATATTTGGAAGACTTTAAGGAGGCCAAAATAACTGGAATCTGATTGAGAAGATTCTTGATTTGTTTTGTTTAGAAAAGGATAGGCATGTGTTAAAAGATACGACAATTCTCATCAAAGGATATGACAATTCTCATCGAAGTCTATATTTGGGATTTTCTTTATGGTATTTTATGTCTAAGTAGGAAAAAAGCATGAAACAAAATATGTCTGCATACTCAAAATAAATTAATAACATAGCCGTCAATATTTGAATAAAGCCTATGCAGTTTAGCCAGCCATTGTGATCTGTTTAAATATTTAAGAGGTTGCCAAGGCAGAACTCTCAAACTTGACTTATGCTTTGACTTTTTCATTCAAATGATTTTGTGTTATGTCCAACAAAGAATATCCATATTTAAGGCCAAAAATCGTCTCCAATAAAGTTTATAATTTATAAACTTATTTATTATTCCTATATATATTAATTTTATCTACTATTAATTTAACACTTATCATACATGTATTTGTATATGTATGTACCATTTCTCAAGCTCATTTTTAAGGTATTGGATATTTTTGCAACTTTATAAAGTTTATCATTTTATACTGTACTTGAGAAATGCCCCCCAAATATTAGTGGGTCAAATGGCTCACTATTTTGCTGTCTATCAAGAAAACAGGGGAAAATTCAGCCTCTTTTCTATTAGATTTTCTCAAATAGTTTTTGAGTCACAGTTATAAAAACAAATGAAATTATCTGTCTAAAGCAAATCTTCCTCTTAGAGACAAGTGGTAGGTTTAGGAGGAACACATCTCCACCCTGGAAGCATTTTCCTATTTTATCAGTTTTCTCAGCTAGCTACTATTTGAAAGATATATTTTAATTATATTTAACTCTGCATAAGTCAAAATGAGTATTGTGCATAAACTATATAAATTTCCTAACTGGAAAAAAAAACTGGGCAAATCTAATTGCTTTCAGGGTCAAAAATAAACAGAATATGGGTAAATTTTTTAGTCATAGCTGTTTTCATTGTGAATGAATCAGTTGAGCTTGGATACTGGTACAGAATGGAAGATTTCTAATATCAAATATATTTGTCAGTTCACAAGGTAATTTCATCAACAAATGGTCACTAACTCAATGGTCAGTGATAAAGGTGAAAACTTTTAGCCAGAGACGTAATAAGCCTTGCTTGAGGTATGTAGAGAGAAAAATTGGTGAATTTGTTCTTCCTTGTTCTGTATATTAGCCTTCACCTCCACACTTATTCATTAGGTGTATAAAACCTACATAACACTTAATCACAGTTTCTGAGACTATTACATTGGATTTCCTGGTGTAGATGACTGATACCAGGAGTGAGCTGGGGCTGGGAGAACCAGGCAGTGGGGCGGGGGTAACATAGAAATCTGTGATCCAGAGTAAATGGGGAGAGGAAAGTCTAGACTAAGAGAGGGTCATGAATCTAGGAAGTCAGACGTTGGGCTGAGGGCACAGGTTCCACATCCAGCTAGACAGATAAGTTTGGGTAAGACATTAGCAGGCAGAAATAAACCCAATCCAAAGGCAAAGTCTGCCTTGGTGGCCTGAATGGTAAGAGACAGACGGTTACAGTAGCACAGTTTCTCCACTTCTGCACTATTAACATCTGTGGTTGGAGAATTCTTTGCTGGGTGAGGCTGTCTTGTGCATCATAGGATGTTTAGCCCCATCCCTGGCATCTACCCACTAGTTGCCAGTAGCTCCTCCCTTCCTCCAGTTGTGAGAAACAAAAATGTCTGAAAATGTTCTCTGAAGAGCAAAATCACCACTAGTTGGGAACCCCTACAGTAAACAAATGTGACTTTCCCTCAAGTCAGGGAGGATGTGGGTTTGACCATGACATCCTTCAAGTTTCCAGCACCAGGATTCTTTGATATAATCTCAAAGCTGTGAATCTGACATTGTTATTACAAGGAAAATTAACATTCCTAAATTCTGTTAGGACTTAAGACTCCAATAAAAAAAAAGACTTCCATATTCAAGATCAGAAATTGTGTTTGTATGTTTTGTTTTCTACATTCATTGAAAACTACACATGATAAATCCTACACACTGAAAAATGCAAACCTTTTATGTAAAGAACAAAGAGATTTCTGACTTGAATCATATAAACATTGTTTGCTGTAGTCTATGAAATGACACACTGTAAATACAAATGATTTGCAACCAAAGTGTATGGTAATTCCATAAAGCTGCCACACCAGACTTCCAAATAATACCCCGGGAAGTAAAAAGTCCTATGTGTTCCACCCACAGAAAGATATAAAACAGCTGAAAAAAAGCATTGCTGGTTTCTTTCCTCTGAGGTTCCTATTGCATTTCCATCATGGGCCCTATTGCAGGCTAAGTGTGCCCCCCAAAATTCATCTGTTGAAGTCCTAACCCTCTGTCCCTCAGAATGTGACTATTTGGAGATAGGGTTTTAAAGAGGTAATGAAGTTAAAATGAGTTCACTGGGGTGAACCCTGATTCAGTATGACTGGTGTCCTTGGAAGAAGAGGAGATTAAGACAAAGAGACACACAGAGGGAAGACAACATGAAGACACAGGGCAAAGATGACCATCTAGAAGCCAAGGAGAAAGGCCTCAGAAGAAACCAACCCAGCTGACACCTTGATTCTGAACTTCTGGTCTCCAGAATTGTGAGAAAATAAATTTCATCCAATCTGTGGTACTTTGTTCTGGCAGCCCTGGTAAACTAATACAGGCATTTTCCACATTTTCCATCTTCTCCCATGGTCCTTTTTGTTTCCTGGTGCCACTTGCCTACAGATAATAGCACTGCACTACCTGGATGATTTGGATGGAATCTGATTTTGAAATCTATGATAAAGTACCAATTTGACTCATATTAGAAAATGTTTCATGAGGAAATATTCAGATATTAGAGGAAAGAGAAGCATGGCAGATTAGAAAAGTGATAGGCATCAGATGAAATCAGGGAGACTTTCTCAACGCTCCAAACGCATCCCAGCCTTCTCTGAAGATGCTCTTATCACTTGTGCAATGACAGATACCATCCTCAAGTTTAAAATACAGCTGTTATTTCCTAGCTGTATGTCTCACTTTTCTGAAGTGCGCATCATTTTCCATATCTAAAAAGGAGGGTTGATCTGGTGCCACTTTGTTAGAGTTATCATGAAGATTAACTGATTTAGCCCATATATCTGATGGCTGACAGAAAGCAATCCATAAGTGTTAGCTATTATTCCTAACAGTAATAGTAGGTAGTAGCCATGCATGTGTTATATCTTTATTATGATCATTTCTAGACTAACTTTTATTGTTTCTCATTCATTTTGTCTTAGAGTCTCAATTATGAAATTTAAAGACATGGGATTAAAGTACCCCCAAACACAGAGATTTGGTTTAATATAAAAATGACTTTTTTCCCTAAACTATGATCATTATTGTATTCGGAATGGTTAAGAAGACTAGTTAGAGAAACTCTGAAGTCACTCCAGGGGGAATATATGGCAAGTCAGAAAAATTATATTCTAATCAAAGATGGTATGGTTATGAATTAACCATAAATTCAAATTATGAACAGATAATGTATATCATCTATATTAGCAGTCACATATTCCATTAGAAGTCACTTTTACTTCACAGTGCATATTTAGAATTTACAAATGGCTGATGCCTCAGCATTGCAGAAATACTCAACAATATTGGAGGATTTTGACACTCAGTTTAAAAATGTACCTACTATTATAAATATGCAATGGAAATAATTTCATGACCATGGCATGATTCAAAGCACTGACGTGACACTGGGGATGATTTTATTATTATTTCACTCGCTTGAGTGCTAAGATGCATTTTGGATTTATTTAAAGTAGCAATTCTCAAACAATAATTTATTTGCATAGTTATTAATACATTCTAGACCACTAAAACTGTCCAGTTTTTAAAAACTTGTAATACGATCTTTGTGCATCACTGGAAACACCTGCTGATGGATGGATTTGCTTTAATAGCAATGGATCATACTTATACAATTATTTTTATCATATGTTAGCGTGAAAACAAGTTTTCATTTTAGGAGGCATAAAAATGAATATGATGTCATTATTTCCAAACATATCAGGGAATCCAAAATTTATAAAGTCTTATAAATCATGCTGTGATGCTGACAAGACATTTGCAACTGCACATCATAGCAAGTTGCATTTTTTACATGAATGGACACTTTCTTTTAAGAATACTTAAAAATGCAGAAATGTAGGCACAATCTGCTCACTGTGATTATGAAGGAAATAAAGAAAGACGATGGAAGAAGGAGACTGAAACAGAAAGAAGCCATGAGATTATGGGGAGAAGAATTTATTAAATTCAAGTCATGTCAACAATTACTTATTAACCAGCTATTATGTACTTTACACTCTGTAAAACACCGAGTTGCTTAAAAAATGAATAAAAGGGAAACAAGGAGGAAAGGAGGAAAAAAGAGAAAAAAGACCACAACCCTGGTCTTCTTCATCATATGGGAGTCTTCTGGATTTATGTTACGTTCCATCTGGGGGAGACTGTAAAATCCCAAATGGAATACACTTAGCAGATTCACCTTTCAATTACAAAATCAGGGAGGACTTCAGATCACCCAGGAGAACTTAGCCCATTTTGATCATTTGCACAGCATTGAACATCTCCAGCAGTTTTCTGTAGTCCCGTAGCTCTATGTCCTACCCTGATCTGCAGGTGGGTGGGGCATCCTCTCTATGGGGTGGGGGGCTCCGATAGGCTGCTGAAGAAGGTGACTGGGCACCGGCACCCATCATCCACTCCTTTCTACCTGCCAGAGTCACTGGTTACATGAAAGACCACTTCAGATGGACATGAAATCCTCAAAAAAAAAAAAAAAATCTCTCTGAAAGGCAGGCACCAACAATGCCAATGGTAGCTTGAAATTCCCTGGAAGCCATTCTTCATCACGGCTGAGGAAAGTGCTTAGGACACCAGGACTTAAACAGCACCATAAAAATGACAAGGTATTAAATAAGCTTCAGCCTTCACAGGCTGGAAGAGGAACAGTGGGGAGCAATATTCAAATAAACCAGGTTCAGCTGATCGCACGTTCAGTTGCGGTAAATCAATTCACTCAAGGTTCTGTAAAAACCTGGAGGTTTCTCCTACTTTCTAAAAAGAAGTGTGAAATAAGATGAAAGACTTATAAGATGAAAAAAGGTTTTCAGATTGCCCTAGAAAGGACTTTCTCTTCATTGCAATTTGGGTGGAGAAAACTGGGGAGAAGAGGGATGGAACGCAAGAACAGCTGGAATCGTGACTACAAATATAAATGGACTCCTTACAATTTCCAACACGTTTAACACGGTGGGTACAGGCACAGGCCTGGACAACTTACAAGTGTGGGGAAGAAATCACAGGTCATGTAATTTAGGAAATGCCGTTTGGTTCAGCCCCTCACTCAAGAGATAAACTGACTTCCCCAAGACAACACAATGACCTGGTAAGAGGAAGAAGTCCAGAGCCTAGATTTCCCGTCACCTCCTTTAGATCTTAAAATCTAAGATACAAGTTGCCAGGTGTGACTGGTGGATGGAAATCATACTTGTAACAACCTTTAAAAGGCAAAATAAAGCAGTAGAATTATTAAGTGATGCCCTGACTTTTTCAATGTCCAATTTCAAAGGAAACAAATGGCTTTACTCACCTGCAGGGAAAAACTCGCTCATTTTCTTTTTGTAGATTTTGAAGTCGACTTCTAGGAAGACACAGAAGATGATCCGATCCACCTAGAGGCAAACAATAGACACTTAAAGTGAAAGGAAATACGGCAAATGCCTTCCCAGAACATGGTGGTCTTGGAACAAAAAACAAACAGAAAACTTCCCAAAGATTTTCGGTGCTACACTGCTAACTACATGACAGCACTGAGTGGAGTTCGTGTGTGTGTGTGTGAGAGAGAGAGAGAGTGAGTGTGTTTGTGAATGCACTCTTTATGTAAATAAACCCATGGGCAATTTGGTGGAAAGATGTTATATAAATCAAATAAGAAATAATAAATGACAATAAGCTACTTTGCAGCAAGCTATAAAAAAGATCTGAGATTCCACCAGGGTACCTAGACTTTATGTTCTATTAAACAGCCACACGAGAGGTGTACAGCAGAATGACAATAAAGCATGTCAGTAAACGGAGAGCTCTTTGTCCTACCCTTGTTAGACAAATATATTTATCAAACCTGTTAGTATTTGAACATGGCCTAAAAAGCTTCGTGCAGTGTAATTTGCATGCAATCACTTGCTTTTAGCTTTACATACTTGGAAATGCAACAGAAATAAAATATAATTAGTTGACAGTACATGAGGTCAATGTAACTTTAATCTGGTAGGTTATTACTGAGTAAGGAAGTGTCACTTCAAAAGTAAAATGTGTACACAGTCCCTTTTCTCTGTTTCGAGAGCTTCTGCATGTAATGAGTTTCTCTGAGACATTCCGAGAGTAATACGGTAAACAGAGAAGAGAGATGGGATACACATAATAGCTCACGGATATCTGATATTAAATCGGTGACTCAATTTTGTGTCTTGAAAACAAACACCCCTTTAGTTCCTTTATTTTAACAATGTACAAAAAGTTAAAAGTTACTCCATCCATCAAACTGCAACTGGCCATTGACTAGAACATCAGTAGGAAACGGAAGTGGGGTATGCTGGTGGCAGGACAGGAAAAAACCCAAATGGATGTCATCCACCCAACCCCTCAGCTCTCCCAGCCTGTAGGGGACAGAGTCATGTGAGCCAAGTCCCAAAGTTCCCAGTAGGAGAGAAGATCTGCAGGAGTGGGATGGGAGAGGATTAGGACACAGGAATCCCAGCTTCCCTGATGGAAGCTCGGAGATGCGGCTTCCTGATTCCTGCACAAGTCTAGACCCCCAGCCGGTAGACCACCTCCTGGGCAGTCACTGGACTTCACCAAAAACCATGTAGCGCTACCCCAGTCTCTGTCCCATAGGGTGGAGAGAGCACCTGACCTTCAGAAACAGAAGGACTGGGGTGCAAAGAACCCTATTTTCCTTTCCCTGTATTCATTTGAATTTCTGGTGTCCAGCCTTGTCTGCATGGCAGTAACGTTTGCTACAAATGTAAAAACTGTCACCATCAACTTACTCTCAGGTGATCTATACATTTAGTGGAATAAATGATTATCTGTGCAATGCTGAACGCTCGTCTCCACTATTCTTACGGTGTATTTATGCCCTGTGGCTAAAGATAAGAATCATAATGTCGAGCAATAGAATCAAGTTACAAAAGGACATATTTGCTTTGATACCATTATATGAATTTTGAAGCACAAAGATACAAGAGTGTAGGGATTCGTTCATAAGCACTAATGACCATAAACATACATAGGAATGTGACACATGAACTTCAAGATGATGATGATTTCTGATAAGGGAGGGAAGGTTAAATGATGGACAGGTAAGACTTTAAATGAATAGTTAATATTATATTTATTTAGAAAGAAAAAAATTTAGAAAAAATATGGCAAATGGGTAACAACTATCAACTATGGGGGTAGGTACATGGATATCATATTATGTTCTACACTTTCTGTATATATGAAATACATCATAATTAAAAGTCCTAACATTAAAAATAAGACTCTGTTACTACTCAGCCATAAAAAAAGAATGAAATAACGCAACTTGCAGCAACATGGATGGACACAGAATTATCATACTAAGTGAAGTAAGTCAGAAAGGGAAGAATAGCATATGACATCACTATTATGTGGGATCTAAAATATGACACAGATGAACTTACCTACGAAACAGAAACTGATTCACAGACATAGAGAAGAGACTTGTGGTTGCCAAGGGGGAGGTGGGTGGGGGAGGGATGGATTGGGAGTTTGGGATTAGCAAATGCAAACTAGTTTATAAAGAATGGATAAACAACAAGGTCCTACTGTATAGCACAGGGAACTATATTCAATATCCTGTGATAAATCCTAATGGAAAAGACTATGATAAAGAATGTATATATATGTATAACTGAATCGCTTTGCTGTACAGCAGAAATTAAGACATTGTAAATCAACTACACTTCAATAAAATAACTTAAAAAAATAATAAGATTCTGTGTTAGACATACTCTACTCTCCAGCTGCATTGAACTACTGATAATTTCCAAACACTATAATTATTCTCACTTCTGTGCCTGTGATGGTTGACTTTTTCTCCAGGCTTCAAATGATCATATTATTTATAAAGCCCCTAATTAAGATCAAAATCAAAACAAGAAAATTTGGTTCAAACCAGATCTAAGAAGAACAAGCTGAACAGTCTCATTTGTACTCATTTCTTCCTACTTTTATGGTCACTTAATATAAATTATGAGATTTATTTTTTAACATCTTCATTGAAGTATAATTGCTTTATAATGTTGTGTTAGTTTCTGCTATATAACAAAGTGAATCAGCTATATGTACATACATATCCCCATTTCCCCTCCCTCTTGTGTCTCCCTCCCACCCTCCCTATCTCACTCTCTAGATGGTCACAAAGCATTGAGCTGATCTCCCTGTGCTATGCAGCTGCTTCCCACTAGCTATCTAGTTTACATTTGGTAGTGTATATATGTCAATGCCACTCTCTCACTTCATTCCAGCTCCCCGTGTCCTCAAGTCAATTCTCTACATCTGTGTCTTTATTCCTGTCCTGCCCCTAGGTTCTTCAAAATCTTTTTTTTTTTTTTAAGATTTCATATGTATGGGTTAGCATACAGTATTTGTTTTTCTCTTTCTAACTTACTTCACTCTGTATGACAGACTCTAGGTCCATCCACCTCACTACAAATAACTCAGTTTTGTTTCTTTTTATGGCGGAGTAATATTCCATTGTATATATGTACCACATCTTCTTTATATATTCACCTGTCAACGGACACTTAGTTTGCTTCCATGTCCTGGCTATTGTAAATAGTGCTTCAATGAACATTGTGGTACATGACTCTTTCAGAATTATGGTTTTCTCAGGGTATATGCCCAGTAGTGGGAGTGCTGGGTCATATGGGAGTTCTATTTTTAGTTTTTAGGAACCTTCATACTGTTCTCCATAGTGGCTGTATCAATTTACATTCCCACCAACTATGCAAGAGGGTTCCCTTTTCTCCACACCCTTTCCAGCATTTATTGTTTCTAGATTTTTTGATGATGGCCATTCTGACTGGTGTGAGGTGATACTTCATTGTAGTTTTGATTTGCATTTCTCTAATGAGTAGTGATGTTGAGCATCCTTTCATGTGTTTGTTGGCAGTCCGTATATCTTCTTTGGAGAAACTTCTATTTAGGTCTTCTGCCCATTTTTGGATTGGGTTGTTTGTCTTTTTGATACTGAGCTGCATGAGCTGCTTGTAAATTTTGGAGATTAATCCTTTGTCCATTGCTTCGTTTGCAAATATTTTCTTCCATTCTGAGGGCTGTCTTTTCATCTTGTTTATGGTTTCCTTTGCTGTGCAACAGCTTTGAAGTTTCATTAGGTCCCATTTGTTTATTTTTGTTTTTATTTCCATTTCTCTAGGAGGTGGGTCAAAAAGGATCTTGCTGTGATTTATGTCATAAAGTGTTCTGCCTACGTTTTCCTCTCAGAGTTTTATAGTGTCCGGCTTTACATTCAGGTCTTTAATCCATTTTGAGCTTATTTTTGTGTATGGTGTTAGGGAGTGTTCTAATTTCATTCTTCTATATGTAGCTGTCCATGTTTCCCAGCACCACTTATTGAAGAGGCTGTCTTTTCTCCATTGTGTATTCTTGCCTCCTTTATCAAAGATAAGGTGACTGTATGTGCATGGGTTTATCTCTGAGCTTTCTATCCTGTTGCATTGATCTATATTTCTGTTTTTGTGCCAGTATCATACTGTCTTGATTACTGTAGCTTTGTAGTATAGTCTGAAGTCAGGGAGCCTGATTCCTCCAGCTCTGTTTTGCTTTCTCAAGATTGCGTTGGCTATTTGGGGTCTTTTGTGTTTCTATACAATTGTGAAATTTTTTGTTCTAGTTCTGTGAAAAATGCCAGTGGTAGCTTGATAGGGACTGCATTGAATGTGTAGATTGCTTAGGGTAGTAGAGTCATTTGCACAATGTTGATTCTTCCAATACAAGAACATAGTATATCTCTCCATCTGTTAGTATAATCTTTAATTACTTTCATCAGTGTCATAGTTTACTGCATACAGGTCTTTTGTTTCCTTAGGTAGGTTTATTCCTAGCTATTTTACTCTTTTTGTTGCAATGGTAAATGGGAGTGTTTCATTAATTTCTCATTCAGATTTTTCATCATTCGTGTATAGGAATGCAAGAGATTTCTGTGCATTAATTTTGTATCCTCCTACTCTACCAAATTCAATGATTAGCTCTAGTAGTTTTATGGTAGCATCTTTAGGATTCTCTATATATAGTATCATGTCATCTGCAAGCAGTGACAGTTTTACTTCTCTTCTGATTTGGATTCCTTTCACTTCTTTTTCTTCTCTGATTGCTGAGGCTAAAACTTCCAAAACTATGTTGAATAATAGTGGTGAGAGTGGGAAATCATGTCTTGTTCCTGATCTTAGTGGAAATGGTTTTAGTTTTACATCATTGAGAACGATGTTGGCTGTGGGTTTGTCATATATGGCCTTTATTAGGTTGAGGTAAGTTCCCTCCATGTCTACTTTCTGGATAGTTTTTTATCATAAATCGGCATTGAATTTTGTCAAAAGCTTTCCCCGCATCTATTGAGATGATCATATGGTTTTTAATCCTTCAATTTCTTAATATGGTGTATCACATTGATTGGTTTGCATATACTGAAGAATCCTTGCATTCCTGGGATAAACCCCACTTGATCTTGGTGTATGATCCTTTTAATGTGCTGTTGGATTCTGTTTGCTAGTATTTTGTTGAGGATTTTTGCATCTATGTTCATCAGTGATATTGGCCTGTAGTTTTCTTTCTTTGTGACATCTTTGTCTGATATTTTCTCAGTCCCTTTCTTTTTCTCTTTTTCTTCTGAACCCCTATAATTCGAATGCTGGTGCATTTAATGTTGTCCCAGATGTCTCTGAGACTGTCCTCAATTTTTTTCATTCTTTATTTTGGTCTGCAGTGGTTATTTCCACTATTTTATTTTCCAGGTCACTTAATCCGTTCTTCTGCCTCAGTTATTCTATTGATTCCTTCTAGAGAATTTTTAATTTCATTTATTGTGTTGTTCATCATTGTTTGTTTGCTCTTTAGTTCTCCTGGGTCCTTGTTAAACATTTCTTGTATTTTCTCCATTCTATTTGCAAGATTTTGAATCACCTTTACTATCATTACTCTGAATTCATTTTCAGGTAGACTGCCTATTTCCTCTTCATTTGTTTGGTCTGGTGGGTTTTTACCTTGCTCCTTCATCTGTTGTGTATTTCTCTGTCTTCTCATTTTGCTTA
The DNA here is from genome assembly GCF_949987515.2 of Delphinus delphis. Taxonomy (NCBI): domain Eukaryota; kingdom Metazoa; phylum Chordata; class Mammalia; order Artiodactyla; family Delphinidae; genus Delphinus; species Delphinus delphis. The sequence goes on along the minus strand of NC_082697.1, from coordinate 42,131,637 downwards.
ACTTACTGTGTTTGGGGTCTCCTTTTCACTGTCTGAAGGCTCATAGTTCCTGTTGTTTTTGGTGTCTGCTCCCAGTGGGTAAGGTTGGTTCAGTGGGTTGTGTAGGTTTCCTGGTGGAGGGGACGGTACCTGTGTTCTGGTGGATGAGGCTGGATCTTGTGTTTCTGCTGGGCAGGACTGAGTCTGATGGTGTGTTTTGGGGTGTCTGTGAACTTACTATGATTTTAGGCAGCCTCTCTGCTAATGGATGGGGTTGTGTTCCTGTCTTGCTAGTTGTTTGGCATGGTGTGTCTAGCACTGGAGCTTGCTGGTCGTTGAGGGGAGCTGGGTCTTAGCATTGAGATGGAGATCTCTGGGAGAGCTCTCACCGACTGATATTATGTGGGGCCGGGAGGTCTCTGGTGGTCCAATGTTCTGGACTCGGCTCTCCCACCTCAGAGGCTCAGGCCTGACACCTGGCTGGAGTACCAAGACCCTGTCAGCTACACGGCTCGGAAGAAAAGGGATTAAAAAAAGAAATAAAATAAAATAATAAATAAAATAAAATAGTTATTAAAATAAAAATTAAATATATTATTAACATAAAAATTTTTTTAAAAAAGAGAGCAACCAAACCAATAAACAATTCCACCAACAATAACAAGTGCTAAAAACTATACTAAGATAAACATAAAAATCAGAAACCAGTCTGTCACATATGGCAAACCCCAAGTCTACAGTTGCTCCCAAAGTCCGCCGCCTCAATTTTGGGATGATTTGTTGTCTATTCAGGTATTCCACAGATGCAGGTACATCAAGTTGATTGTGGAGATTTAATCCGCTGCTCCTGAGGCTGCTGGGAGAGATTTCCCTTTCTCTTCTTTGTCCACACAGCTCCTGGGTTCAGCTTTGCATTTGGCCCCGCCTCTGCATCTAGGTCGCCTTCTGGTGTCTGTTCTTAGCCCAGACAGGACAGGGTTAAAGTAGCAGCTGATTCCGGGGCTCTGGCTCACTCAGGCCGGGGCGCGGGGGGGGGGGGGGGGGGGGTACGGATGCGGAGCGAGCCTGCGGCGGCAGAGGCCAGCGTGACGTTGCACCAGCCTGAGGTGTGCTGTGCGTTCTCCCGGGGGAGTTGTCCCTGGATCACGGACCCTGGCAGTGGCGGGCTGCACAGGCTCCCAGGAGGGGACGTGTGGACAGTGACCTGTGCTCGCACACAGGCTTCTTGGTGGCGGCAGCAGCAGCCTTAGCATCTCATGCCTGTCTCTGGTGTCCGCGCTGATAGCCGCGGCTCGCGCTTTTCTCTGGAGTTCGTTTAGGCGGTGCTCTGAATCCCCTCTCCTCATGCACCCCGAAACTATGGTCTCTTGCCTCTTAGGCAGTTCCAGACTTTTTCCCAGACTCCCTCCCGGCTAGCTGTGGCACACTAGCCCCCTTCAGGCTGTGCTCATGCCGCCAACTCCAGTCCTCTCCCTGGGATCCGACCTCTGAAGCCGGAGCCTCAGCTCCCAGCCCCCACCTGCCCCGGCAGGTGAGCGGACAAGCCTCTCGGGCTGGTGAGTGCTGGTCGGCACCGATCCTCCGTGCAGGAATCTCTCCGCTTTGCCCTCCGCACCCGTTACTGCGCTCTCCTCTGTGGCTCCGAAGCTTCCCCCCTCCGCCACCCTCCATCTCCACCAGTGAAGGGGCTTCCTAGTGTGTGGCAACTTTTCCTCCTTCACAGCTCCTTCCCCGAGGTGCAGGTCCCGTCCCTATTCTTTTGTCTCTGTTTTTTCTTTTTTCCTTTGCCCTACCCAGGTACTTGGGGAGTTTCTTGCCTTTTGGGAAGTCTGAGGTCTTCTGCCAGTGTTCAGTAGGTGTTCTGTAGGAGTTGTTCCACATGTAGATGTATTTTTGATGTATCTGTGGGGAGGAAGGTGATCTCCACGTTTTACTCCTCCGCCATCTTGAAGGTCCTCTCCTGGGATTTTTTTAAAACACTTATGTTGTGTGTGTGTGTGTGTGTGTGTGTGTGAGTATGTTTGTTGGTGGGAGAGGGGAGGGGAGGGTTAGTGGTAATGCTATTCACTGCTACTAAGTGTACTTTTAGGCATTACAGACTAAATACAGATTTCTTAAATATTGCAAAGAATTGTAATCCACCTTTTAGCACTTTAGGGTTTGTTACCATGGAAATGGTATGGGTCCAAAATTCAGCAGCCTGATTTATTTATTTATTTTTCCTCAAAGAGAAGATGGATGATGAAGGAAAAGTACTTTTATTTTAAGCTAATTGAGTCGCCCAGTTCCCTGGCCTTACTCTTAGGCATAACACTGAAAATATCTTGGAAGCAAGTTGAATCCAAGAATTAACCTCATTTGCCAAGTGCTTGTTATATACGCATATGTGCACATAGTTTTATACACACACAGGGTTATTGTTGGATAAGATCTCATTTAGTTGGCAAGCTCTGTGTTTATAAACTCATCGTGGGTATTGATCACCACTTGTGGTGGACAATATTTTCCAAGATGGCGTGCAAGATATCCCATCCTTCAGGTTCCTCTTGAAATGTAATGCTGATTCTCTTCTCTTTGAGAGGTGGGATTTATACTTCCTCCTCTTGAATCCGCGAGTGCCTGGAACTCTGGCAGAGATCTGTGAGTTCTGAGTCCATGTCATGAAAGGTGATAGAGTTTCTGCCCAGTCCTCCTGGGATGCTCGTTCTCATACCTAATCATCATGCCATGAGGAAGCAGAGACCCTGGAGAATCCATGTGCAGATGGATTCTAGGGGCGAGTAGCCCCTAGATGACCTCAGCTCCTGGCTTTTGAGCTACTCCAGGTAATGCTACGTGGGATGGAGATGAACCTTTCCTGCTGAACTCTACCCAAATGGCAGATTTGTGAGCAAAACAGAGAAATACATAGTTAGAAATCGGATAATTTTCTAGCTCGTTCCTACTACCATGTTTGAATTCTTGCTTCTCTAGCTATGCGGTAACGACTCCTATTGAAAAGCTCAGACTGAATGGGGTAGAAATCAAGGTCACAATGGTGTGACAAGAAGAACATAGAAAGTCTGATTGCTACATGGCTGAGAGACTGGAAATCTGACTTGTATAAAGGAGGAAGGACCCGGGTGATCCACTCTAGCCCCAGAAAAATTTCATGAACATATAGAAGAATGCCTCACTACTGAGGCTTTGGAGCATGGTTTCCTGGTTAGGTATAAATAGAGCAATTTTGTACAGTGGTTGTTCTTGAGAGACTATATTTATTCATTTATTATTCAGATATTAACTGAACACCTTCAGTTTGTGGGGCTTAGCCCACGTGCCAGTCTCTCACAAGAAAACCTGAATCCAGAATTGAGGGATTTTTCCCCCTCAAGGCCAAACAATTAGTGGGAGAATCTTAGGCCTCTTAACTTCACATCTAAGCGTTCTTTCTGTGATATCACCCAGAGAGAGACATAGGGGACTGAGTTTCTAGGCCTGTCACCAGTTCTGTGACACTGGACAAGCCGTTGTCTCTCCAGGCCCCAGTTTTCAAGTCTTTATAAGGAAATGATTGTATTATACCATTTCTATAGTTTCCTCCCTCCCTCCTTCTTTTTATCTCAGTCTATCTCTGTGTTCGTTTGGTACTATGTCAACTTAGTTGAGCTGAAATTACATTTCTCTGAAAAGCTCGAGCGTAGAGTTGGCCATAGAGCAATTTCTATGAGATCTGGGGGTCAGGGGTGCAGCTGTTTTGCTGGGCAGGTGGGTGCAGGGCACCGGATTCTGGGCAGGTCGTGCACTGTAGCTCATCACTGCCTCACCTGGGTGTGAGGTAGCCAGTGGGCCCACGGCTTCTCCAGCTCTTGCTGGCTCTCTGAGTCCTGGGCTGGGCACACGTGCAGTTCCGCATCAAGGGCACTGCCTTCTCTTCTGGGCGGCACTGCACGTTTGGGGTTCCAGGCAGTAAGAGGCAGATGTACGTGGCAGTTTGTCCCTGTGGATTCCACCTTGCTCCCATGGCTCCTACTTTGTCCTTGCCCTCTTCCATTTTGCATCCAGCTTTCCTCTTGACCTCCTGCCCTGCTGACATGCTCCAGGCCTGGTCAGAGGCAGAGGCAATGACCTTCCACACCCTTGTTTACCACCTCCCTCTGCAGGGCCCTGGTTAGGGGCTCTGCTCAGCCATCCATCCCCTTCTGGACATTTACTTCCTCAGTTTCTCCCAAAGTTGTATAAGTTCTAACTCCTGTAACAAACCCCTTATTCCATATCACTCATAAGGCTCTGCTTCCCTGATTAAACCCGACTGATGTAACCTTTAATACCATTTCATTGAATATCATGGTGCAGAACATAATGAAGGGCAAAAAATAATAACAGTGTTCCTCTTCGGAAGTGTGTAACCTGTCAGGGCTACTCAGATCCCAATGACTTTCTTCAAGATAGACTTTGATTGGTCCTAGCCCATCTTCTTGGTGAACTTCCTAAAGTATGCAGGCACTGTTTGGTAGTTAAAGAAACTTTTGTACTTAAAATGACTCACACTTATTTTTTTTAATGTACAAGTTGTTAGTAAACTCAGATGGGTCCTCAGACTAAAACATAATTGCAAATAATAAAAAAGGTGACACTTCACTTTAAAGTGAAAAGACAATATCAAGTATTGGCAAGGATGTGGATTAACAATAACTCCCACATACTACTTCTGGTGCAATTACTTTGGAAAATTATTTGGCAGTACCTACTAAATTAGCTGAATATGCACAGATGCTACAACCCAGCAATTTCACCCCTAGGTAGACACCCGGCAGAATATACATGTATGTCCACAAAAGGACACATACTGCAACGTTCACAGCAGCACTATTTGTAGTATCTCCAAATTGGAAGCTACTTAAATGCCCACAAATGGTAGAATGAATAAATGAATTGTGATCTATTCATACAAGGGGATACTACAAACCAGTAAGACTGGAAAATTTATGACTATAGACAATAATATAAACCAACAGTACTGAGTAAAAGAATCCAGAAAAAAAGAGTCCACACTGGATGGTTCCATCTCTATAAAGTTCAAAATTATTAGAGAAATAGGAAAAATCGCCTGTGGTGTTAGATGTTAATATAGCAAATTACTCTGGGGTGAGGGTTGGTGAAGAGGGGCCCAGGGGAATGCTTGGGATCCCGATTTTTCAATCTGGGTGCTAGCTCCATAGATCTGTTTAGTTTGTGAAAAGTCATACTTAGGATCTATGCTCTTCTCTGAATGTTATACTTCAATAAGAATTTTTTTTAAAGGTTGAAAGTCTTTTGTTACAATTGTCTTGGTCAACAATCAAAAATCTATTTCCACTGACTTAGAGGTCAAAAAAGTCCTTTAAAAACTGACCTCCTAAAGGCAATCTCTCCATATATTTCCACTGATGCTAGCTCACCCATCAAGGCATAAAGGAGTAAAGATGTATTTTCTTTACCAAGATACCTATTAATCCACAGTTGGGGGTTTTATGCCCCATAAACACAATGACATAAGTTCTATTAATCTTTTTCAGCATCATAGCCACTGCCCCTGAAAAGGGTTACACAGCGAAGCAGGTTTGGAATATCCACAGCCGACCTCCATGTTTCACGGCTAACAGTCCTACGGCCATTGACACAGCCAAGATTATCACGTGTTCAGCAATCCTGGGAGAATGAATGGAGTCTGATGAATGCAACTTGCTTCCCCAATGAGAAACAACCAACATTCAGAGACTTGGTGTGCAGGCAAATACTGCTTTAACTGATGGAGGGGTATCCTGTGTAACTACAGCCTGATGGGCAAGGGGAGTGAAGTCCAGCCTTATTGACAGATAAACCAACAGCCTCACCGGTGCAGGCTTGGATATTGGGTATCTTCCTAAAACAGTGGCTGCTGCTAATAAGTGAATTAAATTCCAGGGCTTAAGGATCAACGTGGCATGAGTACGGGTTCTGAGAGGGATGGAAGACGAGGGCAATTGGACCTTGCTTGGTGCGATGGGTAAATCAAGGGTAAATAGAGTTACAAGGGGATACGTTCACTGCTGATTAAAGAACAAAACCAAGAAATGGGATGCCTGGGTCCTAGCCCCTCCTCTTCGACAATCTGCTCTCCTCCCCGGTGTATTAGTTCTCCGTTGCTGTCTAACAGATGACTACAAACTTCACGACTTATAAAACAAAGTTTTATTATCTCACGGTTTCTGTGGGTCAAAAGTCCAGGCTGCACAGAGTTGGGTCCTCTGCTTGGGGTCTCAGAAGCTACAATCAGGTGTCAGCTGCACTGCAGTTCTCACCTGAGCTCGGGGTCTTCTTACAGCCTCATTCAGGTTGTTGGCGGAATCTAGTTCCCTGCAGTTCTAGGACTGAGGTTCCCGCTTTCTTGCTAGCTGTTGACTAGGGACAGTTTTAGCTTCTAGAGGCCACCTGCAATTCATCGTCATGTGGCCCTGAAAGGCAGCTCAGGACATGGATGTTTTCTTTCTTTCAGGCCAGCAAGAGTATGTCTCTACGACTTTCTCCATCTCCAATCTGTAGACTCCTTTTAAGAGCTCGGGCCCCACCAGGACACTCTCCTTTTTAATGAGCTAAAGTGATTAAATACCTTAATTACATCTACAAAAAAATCTCTTTTGCCTAGTCCAGGAAGTGACGACCCCATCATGTTCACACTCACGGGCAGAAGATGGACAAGGTGTGCTCACCAGGAGGTGAGGGGCTTGGAGGCATCTCAGACTCCCATCTCCCACAGCCGGCCACCTCCGTGGGGTCAGCTGCCCTTGTTCCAACCTGGACTTGACCACTTAGCTGTTCTGTGAGCTTGAGCAGGTCATTTAACCTTTCTAAGCCTCAGTCTCCTCATCTCTGAAATGGAGACACTGACCTTGTGGGGCCTGGTATATTAGTTTCCTATTGTTGCATAACAAGTGACCCCAAGCTTCATGGTTCAGAGCAACCCCTCACTGTTAGGTTATGGTTCTGTAGGTCAGAGTCGGCCTGGTGTGACTGGGTTCTCTGGTCAGGGCATCACAAGGGTGAAATCAAGGTGTCAGCTGCGCTGACTTCTCATCTGGAGGCTGTGAAGAGGAATCCTCTGCTAAACTCCTTCTTGTGGCCAGAATTCAGCTCCTTGCAGGTGCAGGACTGAGGTCCCCGTTCCCTGGCTGGCTGTCGGCTGGGGTCACTCTCAGCTCCTGGAGTCCACCTGCATCACTTGTCAGATGTCCACCTCCATCTTCAAAGCAGCAAAGGCGCGTTAAGTCCTTCTTGATTTTGAATCTCTAACGTCCTCCATATCTGACCTCTAGACCTAGATTTAAAGGACTCCTCTGATAAGGTCAGGCCCACCTGAATGGTCTCCCTACCTTAAGGTCAACTGATTTGGGACTTTAATTACATCTGAAAAATGTCTCCACAGCATATTCAAACCTAGATTATTGTTTGAATAACTGAATAACTGGGAGAAGGTGTGGGCACACCAGATGTTGGGCATCTTGGAAAAATCTTAGAATCCTTCTGCCACAGCTGGCTGTAATGACCACATGAGATATTCTATGTAAAGTGCTTGGCAAAGGGCCTGACGTATAGTAAATGCTCATAAACATTGGTTATTTATTTGTAAAGTTATTATTCACAAGGTACTTGAAACACTTAGCACAGCACTGGCATATAAATAAAATCACCGTTCACTGGCTGAGTCCTTTGTTTCTATCCTGATCTCTTAAAACAGGTCAAGGAAAGTATAAGCCAAAGAGAGAACATCGGGAGCACTTTTTTTTGACTGGCATGCAGAAAGGCCACTTTATTGCAGTTCCAACTTTGCTGAGGAATTCTATCTTAAAAGAAACATTTACAGAAATGGCCATATTATATATAAAGCAGTTTTTTTTTTTTTTTTTTTTTTTGGTGTGACCATATCAGCCAATGAGAGAAAGGAAAAAAAGGGTAAGTTCACAGCTGAACTGCAGTAATGGAAAAGATTTCACAAGACCCTCCAGGGGTTTTGGGTCTGATATTTTAATATTGCTGTCAAATGTCACTGAATATTATTCTTCTGGTTCTTGAAGGTAATAAGTATGTCCATACTTCTGCACTCCACCACAGAAGCTAGTATTCCAATCTAAATTACAGAATGAGAAAATTTTTCTCTCCGTGTTTCCAGAGATTTTTAGAGAAGTTGGAGAGCATTCGTAATCCATACACACTCAAAGGGCATCTTTGCATTTTGAAATTGCTTCTGCATGCATAAAAAGGATCCTTTATTGTTGGGGGATTTTTGCAAACCCAGTTCATCTATCATTACTCTTTGGCAGCACAATTCAGAGTCTTCTTGTTTTGTTTTGATAAATTGCTCTTTTCGACTTTCCTTCAACTCTATAAGAAAAAATCGTCATGTAGCCAAAGAAGCAAGCGTTATTTTGATTTGAGCTGGAGGCTCGTTCATACAAGTTAATTTCCAAGCCTGTCTCACATCGATCAAAGTGGACACCCTCGCAAATGACACATCTGTTGGGATCCTTGAAGCTGTTTCACGTGCTTAACACAGAAGAGAGAGAAACGCACGTAAGGGCTTCGGACCTGCAGTTCCAAATGGTAAGCACGCCTTGCCCTGCCCTGCCCTTGGAACCAAAGAAATAATCCTTAGAAATGTTGGGGGGAGGGCAACGCCAGTCAGAGATGAAGAACAGCTTCACAACTGGGGAAGGTTTTGCGGCGTGCTACTCACATCTGCCCCTCCCTTCAGGACTAGAGCCCTCTTGATTCCCATTGATGGAGGTACCAGTGACTGACAGCTCTGAGGAGACCCTCTCAGAGGACTGTCCTCTGCTGAGAAGTGCACCTCACCCATGCTGAGCCCCTCTTCCCGAAGTCAGCCTGCACCCAGGGACTGGCTCATCCAGATGTCCAAAGGCTCAGACCCTTTCCTTCAGTTTGATGCAGTTCTAAAGGACCATCTGTTATGAGCTGAACTGTGTGTCCCCCCTTCCCCAAATTCATATCTTGAAGTCCTAACACTCAATACCACAGAATGTGACTGTATTTGGAGACAGAGCCTTGAAAGGAGTAAGTTAAGATGAGGTCATTAGGATGGGCCCTAATGAAATATGACTGGTGTCCTCAGAAGAGAAGATTAGGAGACAGACACACACAGAGGGAAGACCACGTGAGGACACGGGGAAGACGGCCGTCTACAAGCCAAGGAGAGAGGCCTCAGAAGAAACTGACCCAGCTGACACCCTGACCTCAGACTTCTAACCTCCACGAAGTGTGAGGAAATGAATTTCTGCAGCTAAAGCACCCACTCTGTGATACTTTGTTATGGCAGCCCTAGCAAACCAATTCACCACACCAGCTTCGGAGCTCCTGGTGGGCGCAACTTCTCCCTCTCCCCAGCTCTGCTTCCCTCATTCAGCTCCCTCTCCCCCCAGGTATCGATCAAGAGCATGATCCAATAAACCTCCTGCTTGCAAACCTCCTTCTTGGTCTGCTTCCCTGAAAACTTGACCTATGTCAACAACCCACTGTTTTTGGCAATCTGAATGATTTTCTTTTTATGCCCACTTTCAACATCATTTCTGATGATGCAAATGGCAGGAGTCAATCACACATGAAGCCCGCTGCCTAAGGTCTGTCCAACAGGTGACTACACTACACGCTCCTCGTGGAGATGCAACCATATTCTATGCTTGGGCTGAGCAATGGGTAAGAGGCTAGGATTCACTTTAAAAGAGCACTGAGAATCAACATAAACCATGAACGCCATCCAAATAAAGTGACAGTAGATTCACTGAAACGGGGGCTCCCTCTGACACTCACTGTTGGGAAATGAGTCTCAAAGCTCTTTGTGTACTCGGTTCTGAGGATGGGAAACGGCCCGTGGGCAACCTGTGCAGTGTCGGCCATAACAAGTCATGGCAAAGTACGTCTTAACATCCCTGATGCCGCCCAGGGCTGAAACACATTTCTGCAGATGTTTTTTGTTGTTTCTAGTGCCAGGTGTAGCCTTTTGATTAAGAGTAATGGATTTCCTTTTGTGTGAGAGGTGGGTTACTTAGTTGGGTTTTAACAAATCCATAAAAATGAGTCCACGTGGTCCAGAGGTGTGGTCTGGGGGTGTGACAGGCACTGTGGGGCCCTGTACCTATCCCCTCAGGTCTTAGGAGTGTGGAAGCCAGTGAATATGGCCATGCATCTGCATTTCTTTACCTAAAACCTTTCTTAGTGCTAAGAGACTCTGACCAAATATCCAGTAAACTGGGAGTTTGGAGAATGAATGCTTCCCACCTTAACAACACTCAACCGAAGACTGGCTGGAGTTGATATTAAAATATCCCCGTGGCACCACCCTGGGCTGGGAAAACCCAGAGTTCTCCAGGGAGAGAAACTTCTGGTTGTGCAGGGTGGTAATGTGATTGCATGTCTGTCTTAACCTTTCTCATCCCTTCTTCACCCACAACTAATCTACCTCTCCTTTATCCCGTGTTTTAGGATCTGCTTTGGGAAGAAGCCAGATGAAGAGATGAGAAGAAAACGGGTCGAATAAAACTGGTCAAGTATCAACGTAGCCTCAGTATCCAGTCTGCTAAGGTTGATTTAACATAACGCAGCTTCTGACTCGGTTAAGGTATAGACCTCCTGCCCACACTTTGCTGTCACTCGCATGGTGCCCTAAGCACACTTCCACTGAGGAGACAGTGCCCAGAATAGGTCTTCTGACTCAAAGTTCTTCTTCACAATATAGTCTGTAACATGAAATTACCCTTCCAATGATGGAGCCGCGGCGCTCTTGTCAAGCCTGCTAACCCAGCTGCAACCCCCTATTGTAGAGTTCATACTTCAGCTTCCGAGAACATTCTGTTTCTGTTCTCTCTTATTTGATTAAGAACATCTGCAGAGGTGGTTCAGCTACAAAAGTTAATAATTACTCTTTTTTTTGTGTCACCCTAATTAAAAATGTCAAGGAAGAATTGTCATTCATTGTGGCTTATGAGGTTGCCCATGGCGGATAGCGCTTTAGAGAGCCCACAAATCACGACCTTAAAAGATGCCACCGTCAGGAGAGATAGAAACTCTCCTCAGAACGGCACTGCTATGCCAAGTCGCAAGGTGGCTCTGAAGCCTGTTCACAAAGCTCAGCAGCGTGGAGACTGCCAGAGAATCGCGCACATCAGGGTCCGCACATTCTCATTTTCCCCAACATTTCCATTAGCATCTGACAGTCCTGTGGACGCCAGTTACAGTTCAAAGGAAGCTCATTAACATAGCATCCCCAAAGAGCATTTTGTGAGTACAAAACCTGTTTTTCTCAAGCTGGTGTCCTTCCCACTCCCGCAGGAAAGCATCTTTTTGTTCGAAAGACAAATCCTAAGAGAACAATCACTCTTGAATAATCTTCCATACGTTTGTGTCTCATACAATAAGAAAGAGCAAACCAAAGAGGTTCTATCCAAAAGGCCCCGGAAGGCTGGGTGGTGGCAGCAGTTGGGTGTGTGGGTGAGTGGCACCTCTGTGGTTTGTGGAGTGTATAGCAGAGAAGGGAGGGAAAAGAGAGTGGTCCATTTATGTCTCTCCTCCCAGCCACCCTCTGTTCTCTCTCTTTAACTCCTCCGTCATGCGCTATCCGCTCCAAAGCGTGCACTGTTATTTTGTATTTATGTATTATATATAACATGTATAATAATGTTGTATACTATTTATATATATTTATGTATTTATATATATACTTTATCAAAGTGTAGTTGCTGTACAATATTATTTATGTTACAGGTGTATAATACAGTGATTCACAGTTTTTAAAGATTATACTCCATTTATAGTTATTATAAAATATTGGCTATATTTCCTGTGTTGTATAATACATCCTTATTTTATACATAATAGTTTGTACCTCTTAATCCCCTACCCCTACTTTGCCCCTCTGCCCTTCCCTCTCCCCACTGGTAGTCACTAGTTTGTTTGTTCTCTCTCTCTCTTTTGTTTTTTTATTGCCCTGCCCCTCACTTTGTGGGATCTTAGTGGCCAGGATCTGACCAGGGATTGAACCCGGGCCCCAGCAGTGAGAGCACGGAGTCCTAACCTTTGGGCCGCCAGGGAATTTCCCACTAGTTTGTTTTCTACATCTGTAAGTCTGCCGCATTATTTTTATCTACTTGCAATGACTCTCTTGAAATGCCAGATGAAGGAACATGTGCCCAATGAGACTAAATCCCTGGGGGAGATACCACCTTATACTTTAGTCCTTTTTCCATCTAACAATCAATGTAAACTGAAGGGTACAAAAAAAAGGCCTCAATTACACTGCTGCACTGGACAAGTAGGCTTTGAACGGCTTGATGACCACAACTCCTTGACTGATGGACCCCAAAATGAAACACCATTTGAGAAAAAGATGGAAACGTTGGCCCCCGGCTTTTTCTCTCGAAGAAGCAGCCCTAACTCTCCCCCTCTGACCCTCTGTGGTTCATCCACCCTCCATGCTGTCCTTCTCAACCACACTGCCATCACCCTGACAGGCTGAAATAAGGTTGGTCCCCACTTCATGCTTTGAAAATCAAATACAACTTTCAGTGGTCTTATCAATTAAGTTTTTTTCAGGCATTTATCAGAGAATGTCCTCAAGGTTGTTAAGTCTCTCTCAGGGGCTTGAGATGGTGTCAAAGGAGCTCCTGCAAAATTTTATTTAATTTTGAGTTTTGTCACATGGTCTTTTGTTTAATGGACTGTATAAAATGCTCACGCTTGTATGCATATGGAAACAATGTTTCTCCTCCCAATCTTTACAGATCCTCGGATCCTCGAAGAAGATGAGCTCTGCTTTACAGTAGTTTCAATCCTCCCTGGCACACTGTTCCATACCCTCCATGGGGGCTGGAACCCCACTCCTGCCAGACAATCATGACTTAACTGACATAGAGTCAGTGTGCTTGGTATATTGGTACATTTGCATGAGACAGAGAGATAGGTATTGGTAAACATAAATAAAGAGATTTGAAATTCCAAAAGTATTTACCTTCAGGTACTACAATGTTAAGGTATAGTTCAGCCTTCTAAACTCTACAGTTTAAAACCAAATCCATTATGAATATCAAAATCTTCTCAGGGAAAGGGTAGGGAAAGGACTGATAGTTATTGAACATTTCTCTGCTAGAGTCTCAGGTATGTGGTTTCACCTGCGTAAGCTCAGGTCATCCAGGACACTATGTGTGAAATAACTATTACTATCCTAATTTTGTAGTAACCATCTTATTCTTTTCCTTTTTAAGAAAACCAAAACAATTAGAACAACAGCAAAAGAATAACCAGCCTACCAAAAACAAAAACAGAAAAGACAAGACCAGAGCATAGAAATGTCAACTGCATGTCAACTTTCTTAATCGCTCAGAGGACATGGGGAAAAAAGAACAATGAAAGTATCCACTAAGATTATTTTAATAGAGGGTAATAGAATGACGGCTTTCTGAAAATAGCCAACAGATGTCCCACACATTATACTGAGTCTTGTTATATAACGTCTGTGGCTATAATCCCTTAAAAATCTCTTTTTTAGACTTCACTCTGCGACAGCATCTGTGATGCTAAATGCTGCAGTGGCTGATTCCTGGTTTTCACGGATGCCAGTTACAGGTCAAAATTTAAGAGCAGTAAAAGTAAAGACTTCGTTTGCATTTTCAGCTGGAAAAAGATGCTTTATTCACATCTGGGCTGTATCCAATAATGTTCTGTTCCACCATCCTTCAGCAGGAGGGGAAGTGCCCAAATTACAGAGATGTGCAAATGTAATTGGCATATTGGCACAATTTGGAGTAACTACTCAATTGCTTAAAGATCTACATTCCTAAAATAACATTGCCAAAATCCACGCTAAACTTTCCACCTTAAGTATGGTTTTGTTCCATGAATTTAACTGGATGATTTATTTGTTAAAAACAAACCAATTCAGAGACAGGAAAAGATGGCAGAAGAGTAAGATGCGGAGATCACCTTCCTCCCCACAGATACATCAGAAATACATCTACACGTGGAACAACTCCTACAGAACACCTACTGAACGCTGGAAGAAGACCTCAGACCTCCCAGAAGGCAAGAAACTACCCACGTACCTGGGTAGGGCAAAAGAAAAAAGAATAAACAGAGACAAAAGAATAGGGACGGGACCTGCACCAGTGGGAGGGAGCTGTGAAGGAGGAAAGGTTTCCACACACTACAAGCTCCTTCGTGGGCGGAGACTGCGGGTGGCAGAGCGGGGAAGCTTTGGAGCCGCAGAGGAGAACGCAGCAATAGGGGTGCGGGGGGCAAAGCGGAGAGATTCCCGCACAGAGGATCGGTGCCGACCAGCACTCACCAGCCCGAGAGGCTTGTCTGCTCACCCGCCGGGGCGGGCGGGGCTGCGAGCTGAGGCTCGGGTTTCGGTTTCGGGTCGGAGCGCAGGGAGAGGACTGGGGTTGGCGGCTTGAACATAGCCTGAAGGGGTTAGTGCGCCACGGCTAGCCGGGAGGGAGTCCGGGGAAAAGTCTGCACCTGCCGAAGAGGCAAGAGACTTTTTCTTCCCTCTTTGTTTCCTGGTGCACGAGGAGAGGGGATTAAGAGCACTGCTTAAAGGAGCTCCAGAGATGGGCGCGAGCCGCGGCTAACAGCGCGGACCCCAGAGACGGGCATGAGACGCTCAGGCTGCTGCTGCCGCCACCAAGAAGCCTGTGTGCGAGCACAGCTCACTATCCACACCCCGCTTCCCGGGAGCCTGTGCAGCCCGCCACTGCCAGGGTCCCGGGATCCAGGGTTAACTTCCCCGGGAGAACGCACGACACGCCTCAGGCTGGTGCAACATCACGCCAGCCTCTGCCACGCAGGCTCGCCCCGCACTCTGTGCCCCTCCCTCCCCGGCCTGAGTGAGCCAGAGCCCCCGAAGCAGCTGCTCCTTTAACCCCGTCCTGTCTGAGCGAAGAACAGACGCCCTACGGCGACCTACACGCAGAGGCGGGGGCAATCCAAAACTGAACCCCGGGAGCTGAGAGAACAAAGAAGAGAAAGGGAAATCTCTCCCAGCAGCCTCAGAAGCAGCGGATTAAAGCTCCACAATCAACTTGATGTACCCTGCATCTGTGGAATACATGAATAGACAACGAATCATCCCAAATTGAGGAGGTGGACTCTGGGAGCAAGATACATTATTTTTTCCCCTTTTCCTCTTTTTGTGAGTGTGTATGTGTGAGATTTTGTCTGTACAGCTTTGCTTTCACCATTTGTCCTAGGGTTCTGTCCTTCCTTTTTTTTTTTTATTTCCTTCCTTTCTTTCTTTCCTTCCTTCCTTGCTTCTTTCTTTCTTTCCTTTTCTTTCTTTCTTTCCTTCCTTCCTTCCTTTCTTTCTTTCTTTTCTTCTCCCTTTTATTCTGAGCCGTGTGGAGGACAGGCTCTTGGTGCTCCAGCCAGGCATCAGGGCTGTGCCTCTGAGGTGGGAGAGCCAACATCACGACACTGGTCCACAAGAGACCTCCCAGCTCCACATAATATCAAATGGCAAAAATCTCCCAGAGATCTCCATCTCAACACCAAGACCCAGCTCCACTCAACAACCAGCAAGTTACAGTGCTGGACACCCTATGCCAAACAACTAGCAAGACAGGAACACAGCCCCCACCCAATAGCAGAGAGGCTGCCTAAAATCATAATAAGGCCACAGACACCCCAAAACACACCACCAGACGTGGACCTGCCCACCAAAAAGACAAGATCCAGCCTCATCCACCAGAACACAGGCACTAGTCCCCTCCACCAGGAAACCTACACAACCCACTGAACCAACCTTAGCCACTGGGGACAGACACCAAAAACAATGGGAACTATGAACCTGCAGCCTGCAAAAAGGAGACCCCAAACACAGTAAGATAAGCAAAATGAAAAGACAGAAAAACACGCAGCAGATGAAGGAGCAAGATAAAAACCCACCAGACCTAACAAATGAAGAGGAAATAGGCAGTCTACCTGAAAAAGAATGCATAATGATGATAGTAAAGATGATCCAAAATCTTGGAAAAAGAATAGAGAAAATGCAAGAAACATTTAACAAGGACCTAGAAGAACTAAAGAGGAAACAAGCAATGATGAACAACACAATAAATGAAATTAAAAATACTCTAGAAGGGATCAATAGCAGAATAACTGAGGCAGAAGAACAGATAAGTGACCTGGAAGATAAAATAGTGGAAATAACTACGGCAGAGAAGAATAAAGAAAAAAGACTGAAAAGAACTGAGGACAGTCTCAGAGACCTCTGGGACAACATTAAACACACCAACATTTGAATCATAGGGGTCCCAGGAGAAGAAGAGAAAAAAAAAGGTACTGAGAAAATATTTGAAGATATTATAGTTGAAAACTTCCCTATTATGGGAAAGGAAATAGTTAATCAAGTCCAGGAAGCACAGAGAGTCCCATACAGGATAAATCCAAGGAGAAACACACCAAGACACATATTAATCAAACTATCAAAAATTAAGTACAAAGAAAACATATTAAAAGCAGCAAGGGAAAAACAACAAATGACACACAAGGGAATCCCCATAAGGTTAAAAGCTGATCTTTCAGCAGAAACTCTGCAAGCCAGAAGGGACTGGCAGGACATATTTAAAGTGATGAAGGAGAAAAACCTACAACCAAGATTACTCTACCCAGCAAGGATCTCATTCAAATTTGATGGAGAAAATAAAACCTTTACAGACAAGCAAAAGCTGAGAGAGTTCAGCACCACCAAACCAGCTTTACAACAAATGATAAAGGAAATTCTCTAGGCAAGAAACACAAGAGAGGAAAAGACCTACGATAACAAACCCAAAACAATTAAGAAAATGGGAATAGGAACATACATATCGATAATTACCTTAAATGTAAATGGATTAAATGCTCCCACCAAAAGATACAGACTGGCTGAATGGATACAGAAACAAGACCCATATATATGCTGTCTACAAGAGACCCACTTCAGACCTAGGGACACATACAGACTGAAAGTGAGGGGATGGCAAAAGATATTCCATGCAAATGGAAATCAGAAGAAAGCTGGAGTAGTAATTCTCATATCAGACAAAATAGAATTTAAGATAAAGACTAGTAGAAGAGACAAAGAAGGACACTACATAATGATCAAGTGATCCCTCCAAGAAGAAGATACAACAAGTGTAAATATTTATGCACCCAACGTAGGAGCAATTCAATACATAAGGCAAATACTAACAGCCATAAAAGGGGAAATCAACAGTAACACAATCATAGTAGGGGACTTTAATACCCCACTTTCACCAATGGTGAAATCATTCAAATTTCATTTCATTTCCAAATTTCATTTCCAAAAAAATTTCATTTCATTTCCAAAATGAAAATAAGGAAACACAAGCTTTAAATGATACATTAAACAAGATGGACTTAATTGATATTTATAGGACATTCTATCCAAAAAGGACAGAATACACATTTTTCTCACGGGCTCATGGAACATTCTCCAGGATAGATCATATCTTGGGTCACAAATCAAGCCTTGGTAAATTTAAGAAAATTGAAATCGTATCAAGTATCTTTTCCGACCACAATGCTATGAGACTAGGTATCAATTACAGGAAAAGATCTGTAAAAAATACAAACACACGGAGGCTAAACAATACACTACTTAATAACAAAGTGATCACTGAAGAAATCAAGGAGAAAATCAAAAACTACCTAGAAACAAATGACAATGGAGACACGACGACCCAAAACCTATGGGATGCAGCAAAAGCAGTTCTAAGAGGGAAGTTTATAGCAATACAATCCTGCCTTAAGAAACACGAAACATCTCAAATAAACAACCTAACCTTGCACCTAAAGCAATTAGAGGAAGAAGAACAAAAATCCCCCAAAGTTAGCAGAAGGAAAGAAATCATAAAGATCAGATCAGCAATAAATGAAAAAGAAATGAAGGAAACAATAGCAAAGATCAATAAAACTAAAAGCTGGTTCTTTGAGAAGATAAACAAAATTGATAAACCAATAGGCAGACTCATCAAGAAATAAAGGGGAAAAAAAAGAAATAAAGGGAGAAGACTCAAATGAATAGAATTAGAAATGAAAACGGAGAAGTAACAAGTGACACTGCAGAAATACAATGCATCATGAGAGATTACTACAAGCAACTCTATGCCAATAAAATGGACAACCTGGAAGAAATGGACAAATTCTTAGAAATGCACAACCTGCTGAGACTGAACCAGGAAGAAATAGAAAATATGTACAGACCAATCACAAGCACTGAAATTGAAACTGTGATTAAAAATGTTCCAACAGGTCTTCCCTTGTGGTGCAGTGGTTGAGAGTCCGCCTGCTGATGCAGGGGACACGGGTTTGTGCCCCGGTGCGGGAGGATCCCACATGCCACAGAGCGGCTGGGCCTGTGAGCCACGGCCGCTGGGCCTGTGCATCCGGAGCCAGTGCTCTGCAGCGGGAGAGGCCACAACAGCGAGAGGCCCGCATACCACACACACACACACACACACACACACACAAATCTTCCAAAAAACAAAAGACCAGGACCAGATGGCTTCACAGGAGAATTCTATCACACATTTAGAGAAGAGGTAACACCTATCCTTCTCAAACTCTTCCAAAATACAGCAGAGGGAGGAACACTCCCAAACTCATTCTATGAGGCCACCATCACCCTGATACCAAAACCAGACAAAGATATCACATAGAAAGAAAACTACAGGCCAATATCACTGATGAACATAGATGCAAAAATCCTCAACAATATACGAGCAAACAGAATCCAACAGCATATTAAAAGGATCATACCATGATCAAGTGGGGTTTATTCTAGGAATGCAAGGATTCTTCAATATATGCAAATCAATCAATGTGATACACCATATTAACAAATTGAAGGAGAAAAACCATATGATCATCTCAATAGATGCAGAGAAAGCTTTTGACAAAATTCAACACCCATTTATGATAAAAACCCTGCAGAAAGTACGCATAGAGGGAACTTTCCTCAACATAATAAAGGCCATATATGACAAACCCACAGCCAACATCGTCCTCAATGGTGAAAAACTGAAAGCATTTCCACTAAGATCGGGAACAAGACAAGGTTGCCCACTCTCACCACTCTTATTCAACATAGTTTTGGAAGTTTTAGCCACGGCAATCAGAGAAGAAAAAGAAATAAAAGGAATCCAAATAGGAAAAGAAGAAGTAAAGCTGTCACTGTTTGCAGATGACATGATACTATACATAGAGAATCCTAAAGATGCTACCAGAAAACTACTAGAGCTTATCAATGAATTTGGTAAAGTTGTAGGATACAAAATTAATGCACAGAAATCTCTGGCATTCTTATACACTAATGATGAAATAGCTGAAAGTGAAATTAAGAAAACACTCCCATTTACCACTGCAACAAAAAGAATAAAATATCTAGGAATAAACCTACCTAAGGAGACAAAAGACCTGTATGGAGGAAATTATAAGACACTGATGAAAGAAATTAAAGATGATACAAATAGATGGAGAGATATACCATGTTCTTGGATTGGACGAATCAACATTGTGAAAATGACTCTACTACCTAAAGCAATCTACAGATTCAATGCAACCCCTATCAGACTACCACTGGCATTTTTCACAGAACTAGAACAAAAAATTTCACAATTTATATGGAAACACAAAAGACCCCGAATAGCCAAAGCAATCTTGAGAATGAAAAATGGAGCTGGAGGAATCAGGCTCCCTGACTTCCGACTATACTACAAAGTTACAGTAATCAAGACAGTATGGTCCTGACACAAAAACAGAAATATAGATCAATGGAACAGGATAGAAAGCCCAGGGCTAAACCCATGCACATATGGTCACCTTGTCTTTGATAAAGGAGGCAAGAATATACAGTGGAGAAAATACAGCCTCTTCAGTAAGTGGTGCTGGGAAAACTGGACAGGTACATGTTAAAGTATGAAATTAGAATGCTCCCTAACAACATACACAAAAATAAACCCAAAATGGATTAAAGACCTAAATGTAAGGCCAGACACTTTAAAACCCTTAGAGGAAAACATAGGCAGAATGCTCTATGACATAAATCACAGCAAGATCCTTTTTGACCCACCTCCTAGAGAAATGGAAATAAAAACAAAAATAAACAAATGGGACCTAATGAAACTTAGAACTTTTGCACAGCAAAGGAAACCATAAACAAGACCAAAAGACAACCCTCAGAATGAGAGAAAATATTTGCAAATGAACCAAATGACAAAGGATTAATCTCCAAAATTTACAAGCAGCTCAATAACAAAAAAATCAAACAATCCAATCCAAAAATGGGCAGAAGACCTAAATAGACATTTCTCCAAAGAAGGTATACAGATTGCCAACAAACACATGAAAGAATGCTCAACATCATTAATCATTAGAGAAATGCACATCAAAACTACAATGAGATATCGTCTCACACCGGTCAGAATGGCCATCATCAAAAAATCTACAAATAATAAATGCTGGACAGGGTGTGGAGAAAAGGGAACACTATTGCACTGTTGGTGGGAATGTAAACTGATACAGCCACTATGGAGAACAGTATGGGGGTTCCTTAAAAAACTACAAATGGAACTACCATATGACCCAGCAATCCCACCACTGGGCATATACCCTGAGAAAACCATAATCCTGAAAGAGTCATGTACCACAATGTTCATTGCAGCACTATTTACAATAGCCAGGACATGGAAGCAACCTAAGTGTCCATCAACAGTTGAATGGATAAAGAAGATGTGGCACATATATACAATGGAATATTACTCAGCCATAAGAAGAAACAAAACTGAGTTATTTGTAGTGAGGTGGATGGACCTAGAGTCTGTCATACAGAGTGAAGTAAGTCAGAAAGAGAAAAGCAAACGCCATATGCTAACACATATATATGGAATCTAAGAAAAAAGGAAAAAAGGTCATGAAGAACCTAGGGGTAAGATGGGAATAAAGACACAGACCTACTAGAGCATGGACTTGAGGATATGGGGAGGGGGAAGGGTAAGCTGTGACAAACTGAGAGAGTGGCATGGACATATGTACACTACCACACGTAAAATAGATAGCTAGTGGGACGTAGCCGCATAGCATAGGGAGATCAGCTAGGTGCTTTGTGACCACCTAGAGGGGTGGGATAGGGAGGATGGGAGGGAGGGAGACGCAAGAGGAAAGAGATATGGGAACATATGTATATGTATAACTGATTCACTTTGTTATAAAGCAGAAACTAACACACCATTGTGAAGCAATTATACCCCAACAAAGATGTTAAAAAAAAAACCCAAACAAAACAATTCTCCACATTATACTTTTGGGAAGGTTGGGGAGGGGAAGCCAACATTTAATTTTCTGAACAGATGTAAAAAGTATTTGGAAAGACCAACTGATGATGTGTTCACTGAAGAACTTTAACCAGGACTCTATTGCACTAATTAATTTCTAAGTTGTGAAACACAGACGCAGATTCTGGAAAACAAATTATTTAAAATGTACTTAACTCCTAAGTTAAACATTTTGGAAAGTGGATGTGGAGAAGCCATAAATATTTCAACTATGTTGAGGCCTACCTTGAGAAACCTGCTGGGTTTTAGGTAATTATTTAGTTTTTCCCCCCTTGGTGTTAAGGATCTCTCTCCTACCATTTTGGTTTACCATCTGTTCTAGGCACTAAGGAGCCTCTGTTTTCTACGTCGGTCACCAAGTCTAATCTTTAGCCATACTTCTGTAGCCAGTGGGTGTGAAATGGTTAATGGATCCTTTCTAGACTGCATTCGTCATGGGTTTAAATAAGACTTACGGCATCCTTGATTTTGCTCAGTAATGGAAAGACCATTTTTTCTCTTTGGTGTTCAACCAGATTACTGTTTTTTCTGCCGAAATGAACTAAAACCTAGTCTCATTGCCACCCACTGGGAAAATGCAGTAGAAACAGAAGTCAGGGAGCTCAGATTAGAGGACATTGGTGCTCCATCAAGTAAATACATTTGTATGAGTGTTTCCACTTTGTAGAATGTACTGGAGGGGCAAACTAATGTAGAAATCAACTGAAAACTTATAAAAGCAAACTAACGGAAGTCTGTGACATCCCAGGCAGCCCAGTGCGGGACAAAAACCAGCGGGGGTGGGAGGCAGGGGTCTCTGATATCACTTCACAATATTGACCTAAAGTAGCCTGGAATGCTGAGAGTTCTAAATGGGGATCCTCCTACACCCCAGCTCACAGATGATGGTCTGAGAAATTCTGGCTATTGCAACATTTCCTTAACATACAACTTTTATCTTAAAATCACATTTAATTTTTTAAAATGCTGCTCAATTATATATTCATGCCGATTTTAGTATAAAAAATGTTTCTTTCCCTAGATGTTTGTGTAAAATTGGGTCTGCTACAAGAGATGGCATTTCTACCCTGTGACTTCAAATCTACCTATTCTTTGACAAGGCTCAGTTATAGACAAGCCATGTGGCTTTAACGAGAAAGGTGCTCTATTCTGGAGCCTGGGGTAAAACGGGAAAGAGGAAAGAGAAGAGCCTCAAATTCAGACCTTCTAGATTTTGTATATGGACTAAGGCCACTTACTTACGATGTCACTTCCAGTGAATTACTTAACTCTTCCAACCTCAGTATTTTTGCCAGTAAAATAGGGCTAACTGTAGACTGATACCTCAGGGTTGTCTAGACTATTCAAAGGGATGATACGTGTGAAGTAATTATCACATAGTAACTGTTAAGAGTGACAGCTGCCAATTATTCAGCAAAGTTTCGTGGCCTGAATGCAAACCCGCTAGGCACCTCTCCATGGCATTCAGTGTGTACTGAAGTTGGAGGCCACAATAAAATTGTGTGAACTCCTGGCACACCTACCTACTACATACAATGACCTCTGCTCCTCTGCACGCGTATAGCAGGTTACTGACACAAGTGAGATTAGCCTTTGTTATGTTACCTTATATGACTTGGCTCCTTGACCAAAAAGTAAGCCCCGAAGAGAGAGTACGATGCTATGCCTTACACATCCTCACATGCCCCAAAATCACAGCTTTCAAAAGTTAGTGAGCATAAACCCTCCAGGATGCCAAGTAACAATGCTGATTCTTGACCGCCCTCACAGATAGCATGATTTGTGGGTTTGAAGGGTGCCCAGGAATCACCATTTTGAATGAGTATTCCCCACCCCTGGGCATTTCTTTTTTATATATATATAAATTTATTTATTTATTTTTGGCTGAGTTGGGTCTTTGTTGCTGCTCACGGGCTTTCTCTACCTGCGGCGAGCGGGGGCTACTCTTCATTGCAGCGTGTGAGCTTCTCATTGCGGTGGCTTCTCTTGTTGCGGAGCGCAGGCTCTAGGCGCGTGGGCTGTCGGCGCAGGCTCAGTAGTTGTGGCGCACGGGCTTAGCTGCTCCACGGCATGTGGGATCTTCCTGGACCGGGGGGTCGAACCCGTGTCCCCTGCATTGGCAGGCAGATTCTTAATCACTGTGCCACCAGTGAAGCCCATTCCTGGGCATTTCTATGCAGGTGGTCAGTGGTTCTTCCCGTGGTCTTCACACGGCCTTCTTACATGAAGACCAGTCATTGGATTTGGGGTCCACTCTGATCAAGTATGAGCTCATCTTAATGAATTACATCTGCAAACTCTCTATTGCAAATAAGGTCACATTTTGAGATCCCAGGTAGACGTGAATTGGGGGGGACACTTTTCAACTCACTGCGGCCCCCAAACCTTGACTTTGAGAACAGTAGTTTCATTAGCTGATTAGACTACAGTGTGAGTGAATGCCATTAATGTGCTAATTATCTTATCAGAATATTTGATGATGTTTTTGTAGATTTCCCTGCAACATACTTTTTTTTTTTGCGGTACGCGGGCCTCTCACTGTTGTGGCCCCTCCCATTGCGGAGCACAGGCTCCGGACGCGCAGGCTCAGCGGCCATGGCTCACGGACCCAGCCGCTCCGAGGCATGTGGGATCTTCCCGGACCCGGGCACGAACCCGTGTCCCCTGCATCGGGAGGCGGACTCTCAACCACTGCGCCAACCACTGCGCCACAGGCGGACTCTCAACCACTGCGCCACCAGGGAAGCCCCCTGCAACATACTTTTACGCTTCCAATAGAAACGCTATTCATCAGGCTAATTCTGATAAGAAAATCTGTAGATGGCATGTACTCTGGTTCATCAATGAGGCCTTTTTGTACTGCCTTGTAGTTTTTTTGTCCTTTCTCATGTCACTGTGTATCAAATATGGAGCTGGTACTCAATAAATATTGAGTCAAATGTATACATTCATTCTGCAAACAATGGCAGAAGGTAAGGATACAGGCTAAGACAGAAATTTTCCTGTTTTCACAGAGATTTTCCTAGACAAAGGAGGTAAGCCCTGACACAAATATTACAAGGCCAGGTGGACAGTGCACAGAGCTTGCTTATAAATCCTGCTGCCACCACTTACTAGCTGCATAACCTTGGGTAAATCACTTAACCTCACTGAAGCTCAGTTTTCACATCTGTAAAATGGGAATTATGCTTTCACCTACCATGGAAGGCCGCTGCAAGGAATAAATAATGATTTGTATTAAGTGCTATGCACACAGCAAGTACTCAATAAATGTCAACAATTACAGGGACCCAGGGGAAGGAGGGATGTTTACTGGATGATATTTTATGTGACTATCATGTTGCCCAACTGGACTATAAGCTTCCTGACTGCAGGGTCCTCATAATTACTCTATCCTAGCATCTATCATAAGTCTGGGCAGGTCAGCTCCTACAGGGAATACGTATAATGTCCTGGTATACGTATATATATGTATACGTATAATGCAGGACTTATACGTATACATATATATACGTATATATATGCAGGACATAATGCATTATGCAGTCCTGCATAATACGTATAATGCAGTCCTGGTCGATTTCTTCATTGAGTGATTCTGTCAGTCCCTTTGTTGGTAACACCAGTGGAACTTCTATATGTTCTAAGCTTCTGCTTCTATTCATAGTTTTCTCTTGAAGCAAAGTAAAGTTTTGTCATTCCAATATCTGCAGGCAGATGGCAGGGGGAAGTAGACTGATGATTGGCAAGAGAGAATACCCAAGTGAAGTGGGTTGTCAGGGGTGGGGTTGAGATTATGCATATAAGGCAGGAGCGGGGATGGGTGGATAGTGAAAGAGGACCCTTCATATTCCTACTTTAATGCCATGAAACCACAACCATTACTGATGTCTAATTCATGTAGGTTACAGCATGATTTGCCATAAAATTCAGGGGCGTCAGGGAGCAATGCAAATTGCAAATGCTAATTACGTATCTTTTGTTTTCCTGAAATGGCTGGATCTTCAGTTGCAGCTTCCTGATCATGTACATGATGCTTTGTTGTTTTTTGTTGTCATTATTATGACATTGATGTTTTAAATGGGCCCATGGTAGAAATTCTACACATATGCCAAAGAAAATTCTACCATGACTTTTACATTTGTACTAAAAAATTATCTTAAATATCCATCTGGAGACTTGAAGTTAATGGATTTTCAGCTAGTTAATTTGGTCTGCAACACCAAAATATCTGCCGTATAAATTCACTTAAGTATCAGTTATTGTGAATAGGCCTATTTAGTTAGCAGAAACCACTTTATTATGCTGTTTTAAAAGCAAAATCGCTGGAGGGAAAATATCACATAGAATTAACATAACTGTACCAACACACAACCGCGCATTGGTATCCACCGTCCACAAGAAAAACGCTACTTTGCTCACACTGTACACTTAGAAAGAGCATTAATCATACTTTACCTAAATATCAAATTAGAGTCACCTTTCAGAAATGAGCCCCTGCCTTCTTTGAACTTGTTCTAGCCCCATCAGTTGGTAAGAATTGGAAAATGGTGATGATAAATGCATAATAACAATGCCAGTTGGCATCAGCAGAAAGCTCTGTTTCATTGTCAAAGCGTTTTTCATGTCCATTACCTCTTTTAATTCACTATTACACTTGCGGTACCTAGAGCAGAGGTGTGATGAATGGCCCCATTTCAAAAATAAGGTGAGCGCAGCACAGAGAGGTTCAATGGTGATTCAGTGTCACCAGGTGGGAGGAAGAGGGTCAAGATTAAAATCTAGTCTTCTATTTCCTGTCTCCTTTCCCGATGCTTACTTCAGCAAACAATTCTGCTTCAGAAGGGAGTTCATCTCTAGTCAAATTCTTTTGGGCATTGGACGTTCATATTAAAAAATAAATTGTCTAGCTTATTTAGCAAGGCCAGATGTTGATTTCTTGAGAGATGAAGCAAACTCCTGAGGCAAAGGAGGTAGAGAGTATGACATGTCCCATACAGCCTTGGGATGTATAGTTTGTCCAATTCACTTACAGTTCAGGGTCATCTGTCTGTCTGTCTGTCTGTCTATATATCTAGCTAGCTAGCTAGCTAGCTAGCTATCCATCCATCCATCCATCCATCCATCCATCCATCCATCCAACCACCCACCCATCCATCCATCCATCCATCTACCCACCCACCCACCCACCCACCCACCCATCTATCTTCTATTCAAGCATTAGAAATGAGTAGCAATAGAATTTAAAACCAGAATTATTCATAATGTTCAAAATAGCAAGGCAACCAATACGATGCTTTTTGTGGGATGTGTTTCTGTAATTCCCATTAATGTGAGAAGCAAGGGAAATTGAGAAGTAAAATAACAGTGATCAATTTCTCGGCGGGGGGAGGTCTTCCAGAGGCAAAAAAAAAAAAAAAAAAAGGAACGTAAAATTACTTGGATTTAAAAAAAAGCCTCTGGAGTTTTGGCTCATTGCTTCTGGGTCTTGATAACAAATCACAGACTCACTCAGAACCTCTATTTTTCTCACCTTTGAAATAAAGAGGTTTAAGTTGAAAGTTTCCAAGGGCTGGCTTACTCTCAAATTCTGTAATTCTTGATGCTATACCATTCCTAATGCCTCCACCAGTGTATGTCCTAGGCATCCCAAATGAGTGCCAGACACCTGCAGATCCAGTCCTGCTAGAATCTGTAAGCCACAAAGCCCACCCTGACAGTGGTCCTTAGTCCTTAGAGGTAGCGTCAAGAAAGAGTCAAATCTTGTTTTGCATCTTTCTCATGCTGGATTACAGCATCATGACCCTGGAAACAGAGTCTTGGTTCAGACCTCATTTCATTGACCCTTCCCTTGAGTCCCAGTGCCTTTTCAACCTCTCCCCCAGTTGAACCAACACACCTGCCCAATTTTTACTGATTCCTCCTCCCTAGTCTTGGCTTCCTATTTTTCTTTCCTTGAATTGAACCCAAATCCCATAGCTATATGAAAGAATATAAGGTTTGAACTGAACCCCCTTGTTTACTTCTTGCCAGCTCTAGTTCCTAGGACTGGACGTCTAGCTGGACACAGTACAAACTATCTACCCCTTAACAAACAAACTTTCACCAGGACCCGATCACGCACCACTGTCTGGGCCTCCTACGATCATTCTAAGCCTCCCCGCTCACGTGGGACACCCCTCCCCCAACATTGTGACTGGATCCTGACACCTGAGAAGAAACTAAATCTGCTCATATTCCCCTGGACCTTCCTCTGCCTTCCTACTCCTGTTCTCACACTGCCTTTTGCTCAGCCCTTTCTCCTTCTCACAGCAGAGTGTGAGCCACCCCAGATCAAGGCCAACATGTAAAATGCAGATAAAGCCATTCTATCTCATGGCTGTGAGATGTGAGATGTGAGAATCAAATGAGATTACAAGACGGAGTGCTTTGAGAAATGTAGAAGTGAAATACAAATATGAGGGTTTACGATGCTATGAAAAAAAATTTAAAGACTAAAATTTAAATAGGATTCAGAAGTTTTTTGGTTGAAAAGTATATTTACTTTTCTTTCTGAGGACAAAAAACAAAACCAAAACCATTCTCAGACATAGTATGTGTATGGACTCATTATAAATGTAACCAATGTAGGTAACATTCAATGTGTTCTAAAGTCTTTCATGGCTTGCCATGGGAGAGTATATTGCTTTATTTCAGTTCTGCCCTACATGATTCTTGCCCTCTCTGGACTAACAAGTTATGTGGGGATGTTCTTAAGTTAGTGGCGAAACTGTAAGAGCAGAGAGTGAAAACACACAAGGTCTCTTAAAGCCCAACCTTGAAACTGATATAGAATCACTTCCTGTGTCCTCCCGTGGGCCAGGAGAAGTCACATGGTTGAAGCCAAAGTCAAGGAATTAGGACATATTTTTTTCCCCACATTGATACTGTGCAAAGGGTGTGGATATGGGGAATGGTGGAGAACTGGGGCCAATGATTCGATCCACCAAGGTGATAAAAGATTTGAACTCAGGGAATCTGATTTCATAGTCCTTGCTTTTCAGTGCAACACTCTATTTCCTCTAGAGAGATGTTTCTACTTCTCTTCATGGAGAGATATATCGTAGGGAGCCTCCCTTGAGGAATGAGGGAATGAGGTCTGCTCTAACATTTGATATTTAAGGATAAATAAGAGTTCTTCATGTAGAATGAAGTGAATATTATATAAGAACACATCAGACAATAACTTAGGCAAAATCAGTGCATATATCTATAGCCTAGCCATACCCATATCGGTAGGTATACACATATGTATGCACATGTATATATAAACACACAATAAACATACTCTTATATATGAGTAACCAAAGTGGTTCCTCAGAGCATCTGGGCCTCCCATCGTACTTTTGCAGTAACAACTGACATTTAGGGAAGCAGTCTTGGCTTTACAAATACTTTATCAAATAAAAGCAAGCTGCAAGTTCACAATTTTCCTGCTGTATTTATTTAAAAGACTCAATCTGTCTTAAATCAGAACATTTTGAATGTAAAATGATGCTAATCATTTTTATTTTCATATGCTTCTTCTGTGTGTATAGGATCCAAGAACTCAACAAAAGCTGGCCGGGCCCACTGGATTTTATCTCACAGGTTTTGTGACGTGGCTACACTGAGCAATCTCTTCTCATCAAAACCAAATCGCCACAGAATTAGCTAAGTGGATAAAATACAATTGCTAAAGAATAATGAAATGAACTCCCAAAGCCATATTTCTAATATAAATCATAAAGTTAAATCGCAATGATCTGAAAACAGAATTTAAGGATGTGTGTAATCCAGAAGAAGCTCAACTGATGCTTAATTTTTGCATCACATCTGCTAATGATGTAATTAAGGGCTCCACAAGATGGAAACATTAAACATTTTGTGTAGAAAGATAAGAAATGTGAAGAGCAGTAGAGGATGAAAGCAACGTCCTTCTCTTCACTTGTAATATAAAATAACTTCTCTGAAACTAAAGACCATTGGTCGCTTCTGTGTTCAGAGTTTGCTGTGTAACTTATCAGAAAGGGGGTGTGTTAAGTTAAAAGGAAAGGATAGAATGTATCATAGCCCCATAGAAACAACAGGGTTGATATTCTGGGTCGAAAACTGTCCAACCTTGACAAGAAAATTAACCTATGCAGATCCCTGGGGTATTTAACGAAATGTTACATACCAGTTATTCTCAAATTTTTAGTCTGACAAATTTATGAGGCTGGAGTGAGATACTACTTAGTGCTACAAAACTCAACAATCAGTGGTCCAAGTGGTTCAGTGGCTGATGAATCTGGGATGTCTGATCATTTTCAGTTTGTACTGCAGGTCCAGGGGGGTTGGAGTGAGAAGCCAAGAGGTTGGTAATGGGCTAGGGGGCTCACAGAAATCACATGGTATTCAAATGACAAGGAGGGGTTTAGGGCCAACAACCAGGATATTAGGACCTACTTCTGTTACACGTCATCAGAGATAGACCAGAGATTTCATTACCAAGAGGAAGATGAGGTGTCTCAGGTGAGAAGCAGCTCAGAAACCAACTCATAAGTTAGTAAAATTGTTTTATCAATGGCTTGGAGAAAGCCAAGTTTCTAGCAATTCAAGGAAGGTGGAAAAGAAAGACTTGGCCTTGGTGATTTGAGAAGAAATGGGTGCAGAATGCAGTGAGTCAGAGAAATAGGTCACTGGAGCTAGTGACCAGAGGATGGGTATGAGCCCACGCACCACACAGGGTTCACTCGTCAGAGACCTGGAGGAGTTCCTGGGATGAGAAGAAGGGGCTCCTCTCAGAGGAGGATGGGAGTTTGCAGGACTGTAGGCAGTGACCCAAGGAGAAAGTTGAGGGACCAGCCCACTCTGACACAAAGGACCCCATTCAACAAGGTTTTCTGTGCCTCACTTCCATAGACTCTCTGTCTCTGTTAAAAGACCCGATTACTCAAGCAAGTTTCACATGGCAAATCACAATGAATATTACATTTTTGCAAAGGCTTCTATTGTTAAACGAGTTGGGAAACACTGGATGTTTAATCTTGTTTAAAGGTTAAAAAGGGTTTCTTTAATGTCTTTGTTCTTCCTGTCCATCAAAACCTATAATATTATTAATGTAAAGAGAAACACACAGACCAAGTTCATGCGTGTGTGGGTGCAGACAGTCCATACTTTTGCAAGGAAAAACAGATATCTTCATTGAACTCAAGCCAAAACCCCTTATTTCTCTGATTCAAGAACAGACATCTAAGGTTTCTTCTGGTTTTCATTTAGCAAGGCAATCCTCACAGGCATCATCTCTCTAGTATACTGTTGGACCTTCTACAGAGAAATAGCTGTGGTCTACTTGCTAAGCTTCTGCCCAATTAGACCCATATTGCTTCCTTGAAAACTCCTGAGGTTTCCCATAACATGGCGTTGCTTTTCTCAGTGCACAGCTCAAGCTCAGCCAGATCACATTAAAGTGGTGAAGTCCGCCAGCCACTCTCATGTCAAAACTACCATGGATGGTCACTCCCTTTCAATGCATCATTCATTCTCTGTAAGCAATTTGTAAAGCAAATAAAAGGAGCATTGCAAGTTACAATAAAATTACAGAAACTATTCTAAAACTAAAGCATATATGCAGGTAAGTGAATGTTTTTTGGCCAGCCACACATTGCTAATCCAGCCATAGTAGATGGAGGTGGTGATTTTGCTCTCTCTGAAAAGATCATGCCTTGATTGTGAATAGAGGAGAAAAAAACATAATCCAAAGATAATGACTCCTATGACCCAATTCTGTACAACTGACCTCCAGTTGGTTGTAATGATATTGCTTTTGCAGAAGACAGAGGTTTTAAGGAAGAAGCATGTATGTCAATCATAAGGGGGTTTTGCAGAAAATACTTTCCAACTCTCGTTCTGTAGTCAGTGGGATTCCCATCTGCATCAATTCCATTTACTCTCTCACATGTAGGGAAAGGAAACAGCTCTGTGATCTCCAAGGTGCTATTAAAAGGTAAAGCATTACTGTTCTTAGTATCTATTCTGAGTTGGAGAAAGGCAAGAGATTGAGTCGAAACACTGTTTCAAGAAGAGGCACCCAAGTTCACAAACCCAGAGGACACCTGGAGTCCTGGGTGGAAAGAGACACTCAGTCAATCTTCCCACCCAGGGTTGCTGCTGCCGACAGCTCTGCCTATTGGCCTGGGTTCCTGGGTACTTAGACTCGCCCCGGTAGAAATGCTCTGGTACATGGTGAAGGAAAAGGAGACAAAATGACATTTGTTGCTTGTGCCTTATTTAGGCATCAAGCAAGGAACTTTAGTTTTATCTTATTCGATTCTCACACACCAGCACAGGTTAACTACCACTGTACTAACTGTACAGGTGAGGAGAGGAAAAGCTGCGGTGCTAGTGTTTGCATCTTAAGACAGATCTCACCTTAATCAGGGCTCAGTA
Source organism: Delphinus delphis (assembly GCF_949987515.2). Classification (NCBI taxonomy): domain Eukaryota; kingdom Metazoa; phylum Chordata; class Mammalia; order Artiodactyla; family Delphinidae; genus Delphinus; species Delphinus delphis. The sequence goes on along the minus strand of NC_082697.1, from coordinate 42,099,814 downwards.
TCCTATTGGTTGTTTGACTTTGAACAAATTAACCTCTCTAAGCCTCAGTTTCCTCATTGTTCAAACAGGGACAACAACGTTTCTCAAAAGTCGACAAAGTAATAATTAATATTAAAAATACTGTTAGTATGTCCACCAAAACATTAGTATTTTAATAATATAACAATGATATTATTAGTTTTAATATAGTAATGACATACCATAATATGAATATGTTCATTAGAATTATTAATGTGACAATGCTATTAGTTTAATAGTACAATAATTTATTAATAATACATTATTAATATTGACATTAAGTAGCATACAAGGTTTCAAAAGCAGACCCATTTTCTTCTACTCTATCATACTGCCTCCCAGGGAAAGGGGGGAAGAAGAAATTGGTATTAGTTGTCTACTGCCACACAATAAATAACCCTCAAACTTGGTAGCTTAAAACAATAATAATCACTTATTATTTCTGAATTTCTAAGGGAATTTGGGCATGTATTGGCTAGGAGGCTTGGGGGCCTTTCATGGGGATATAGTCAGATATTAGGGCTTCAGTCATTTGAAGGACTGACAAGGGTTGGAGGATTTGTTTCCAAGATAGCACTCACATGGCTGACAATTTTGGTGTTGGCTATCAGAAATTAATTAGGAAACACAGGCCTTAAATGACATATTAGACCGGATGGACTTAATTGATATTTATAGAGCATTCCATCCAAAAGCAGCAGAATACACACTCTTTTCAAGTGCACATGGAACATTCTCCAGGATTGATTACATGCTGGGCCACAAAGTGAGCCTGGTTAAGTTAAGAAAATGGAAATCGTATCAAGCATCTTTTCCAACCACAATGCTATTGGATTAGAAATCAACTACAAGAAAAAAAAATGTAAAAAACACAAACACCTGGAGGCTAAACGATATGCCACTAGACAACCAATGGATCACTGAAGAAATCAAAGAGGAAATTAAAAAGTACCTAGAGACAAATGAAAATGAAAGCACATCGATCCAAGACCTATGGGGCACAGCAAAAGCAGTTCTAAGAGGGAAGTTTAGAGCAATACACTCTTACCTCAGGAAACAAGAAAAATCCCAAATAAACAACTTAATCTTCCACCTAAAGCAACTACAGAAAGAAGAACAAGGAAAATCCAAAGTCAGTAGAAGTAAATAAATCATAAAGATCAGAGCAGAAATAAATGAAATAGAGATGAAGAAAACAATAGACAAGATTGATGAAACTGAAAGCTGGTTCTTTGAAAGGATAAACAAAATTGATAAACCTTTAGCCAGACTCATCAAGAAAAAAAGGGAGAGGGCTCAACTCAATAAAATTAGAAATGAAGGAGAAGTTAAAACAAACACCACAGAAATACAAAGGATCATAAGAGACTACTACAAAACAACTATATGCCAATAAAATGGACAACCTAGAAGAAATGGACAAATTCTTAGAAAGATACAATCTTCCAAGACTGAACCAGGAAGAAATAGAAAATATGAACAGACGAATCACAAGTACTGAAATTGAAACTGTGATTAAAAAACTCTCAAGGAACAAAAGTCCAGGACCAGATGGCTTCACAGGCAAATTCTATCAAACATTTAGAGAAGAGTTAACACCTATCTTTCTGAAACTCTCGTAAAAAAATTGCAGAGGAAAGTCAATGAAAAAATTACTTAAAATTGGACAGAGTTCTATGTGATAAGAATCAAGAAATGTATATAGGAAGAGCTATGGGAGCACAAAGGGGAAAGAAGTGAATCTAATCAGGCCAATGAATAAGGCAATGAAAGCTTTGGAATTTGATCTTGGTCTTAGAAATGAAGATGTACTTGACAGGTGGTGATGGCATCTGGGTTTGAGCAAAGGTACAAATGTTGGAAAATATACAGTGTGTTTAAATAACAGCAAATCGTTCTGCATGATTGACGGTAAGTAGCCAAGAGAAGATCCGAAATACCTTTAACAGGACACAGGTAAGTTTCTATAGTATAGTCTCGCTGAATTGTATGTTCCAAAGGGCCTGAGAGATCAGTTAACTACAATCCTGTCATTTTAGTTAAGGAACCCAAAGACCAGAGTCTTCATAGGAGTTACCCCAGGTCATCTGGTGAAGGGACAGGGGAAGCGTAACGCAGTTTGTTACACATGCTGGCCTCCCCTTGGTTTCCATCAGACCGTGAAGCCAGTGATGAGAAGAATGATTGGCTCCAGGATGATCATCTGTCACTGGCCATGTTTCTAATGAGACAAATTTGGGGACGAGCAACACACATCTAATTTATAATGATGTTAATTTCTTATATTAAAAAAGTAAGTTAGCTATTAAAGACGAGTCAACTCTACTTGGCGAGTCAAGTACTTGACTCCTCAAATCTTTATTCTCCATTAAGAGCAACAGCCCTATTTTAAGTATTTGTCTTTCTCTGCTAAGCTCATTCCATATTGTTTACCTTCCTGGTTTACATACAAACTCAAAAACACAGTTCCCAATGCCTGTTATTAGAAACAACTAAAGCCAATACAGGGTTTCCCTCCTAAGGCATCTTGAGCTCATTTGCCATGAAATTCCACCAGATTAAACCAGAATGTTTGCATCTGTTTCCCATACCCTCACCCGCATAGAACATTTCCATACATAAAAATTGCCATGTGTATTACATGGGAGGCAGTTTAAAACCTTAAGCAAGCGTTAATGACATACAGTCTAGAGAGGAGGTGAGAAAAGAAGTCAAAGTGTGGGGAGAATCTAGCTAACATGTTTATGGGTTGAGCAGTTCACAATTAATGTGAGTGTGATTTTGGACATTCTTCTCATTTGAGGGTTCTATTTTTAGCCATCAATTATAGACGTTAATAACGATGAATGCTGAAAATAGTTGTCCTACACTGTGGAGCTAATTTCAGATAAATGCACCTCACTTCTGTACGTTTTGGACTACTGTTCAACGACATTTTAATAGTTAACTTTTAGGAGTTCCTAAGGGGTTGTGCCAAAGGGAGAAACTTTTTATTAAATGCAAATTCGTCATATATTCTATCTACTCTACTTATTATATTTGGTTAAAAAAAAATCAGAAGAGGCGGAAAGCCAAAAAAAACTCAACCTTTCCTACCATCAGAATTGATGGCTATAGTTGTCTTATCTCATGCTGCCTTACAGAAGAGCCTGACGAGGTAAGGAATTTTCCATGTTATGGAAGGTTATAAAATGCTGGTGCACGTAAGCATCACCCAGACAACTTGTTGAAAATGCAGATTCCAGACTCTACTCTCAGAGATTCGATTGAGAAGGTGTCACTTTCCTGTTTGTCCTCAGCTCTTTGCCCTGTTCTGCTCTGCATCACAGGGACCCACATACCCCTGGTTACTCTGTCCCTGTAGATTCCTGGTAATCACTGACAGACCACTGGCAATTTAATCTCTTTCTGGTTCAGGGGTATCTCTGGCAGTGGCTGTGCTTTTTCCAGCTCATACAGGGCAGCCCATCCACTCATGGTCCCAGCTCCTGTCTGATGACCTTGGCGTCTAGGCTGGTAACAACACTGCCACCTGTGTTCCTTCCTTCCCAGGGCTGGTAATGGCTTCTTGCTGTTGTTAGTGTGTCTCACTGTTTCATACTGGACTGTCTCCATTAGCCCTGAAAGCAGGATGTGATGTGATAGGCAGCACATCACAGCATCCACTGAGAGTCTCAGACTCCGGATTCCCCATGGGAAGCCTCCTTCCCTCATCTCTAGCTCGGTATTTCTTTAGAATACCAACACACACACACACACACACACACACACACACACACACACACACACACACACACACACACACACACACACACACACACACACACACACACACACATTTTCCCAGGTAAAAATTCACTGAGGACTGCTAAGAAAACTACAACCCTCACATATTATTTGGCCACCGACGTTAGTATTTTCGGTATTGGAATTTTTTTTCCACTTTGCACCACTGGGTAAAATCAAATCATGTAGCTCCAACAAAGGACATACGTAGGTAGAACTCATCTGAATTCTCAGCTCCAGCCTCAGTTTAAGGCTTATATATTAAGTCCAACAAACCCCAGAGATACCAGAGTCACATTTAGCTAACATTTTCTGTGAGAGTTTGCTAAACGACACAAACATATCGGCACATGAAATCCGGAGTTGAGGATAAGTCACCCGGAGATGGGTTTTATTTTTCTTCAGACAGATTGCTTCTAGGACAAAGGCCTGGGATTTGGGACTGGCTTAGCTCTCTGGCACCTGATGTGAGAGGGGCAAAGTCACAGCTTCCTGCCACTAGGTCACAATTCCAGGGCTGTTCTTGGTGTCCTGGGTTCAGGGCTGTTCATGAAGTCAGGAGGGAGAAGGTGCAACTGTGGGCACAGTCGAAGCCATGTCAAGGGAGAAGAGAAGATCCAGGTGTGATGTGGAAGGCCGGAGGAGGGACAGGCAAGCAAGGCCTCCAAGTTGGGCCCAGAAAAACAGGAGGATGGAGTCTGAAGTGGGTGAAGCACAAAGCAAATGGAGAGAGAGGGGGAGCTGGTGCAGGTGCCCCTGAGAACAGGGCAGATGTTTTACATACAACACGTTTACGGGCAGGGCAAGCCAGGGGAGAGGCATACAAGCTTCAGGTTCCTCCCTCCAGAGCCTGCACTAACTCTTTATGCATTCACAGTCCTTGAAGCAGTTTCTGCAAGCAAGCACGTCTCTTTGACTAAGGCAGGGGAAATGTCCTTAGTTGCAGCTCCCAGAAACAGTCTTAGGACCAACCCCTTCCTTGCTATAACTTTGATCAAGGACCATGACAGAGCTTGGCCCCAGCCCCTGTTTGCAAATGCAGCTTATATGACCTACGGTTATCAGGATCCATGAGAGAACATCCACAGGGGAGCTGTCACTGAAATTCAGGGCAGTAGTAGTATATTTTTTTAATGGCCTTCATAACCTTAGACCTTGGTTGATAGTAGCATCTAATGTCTTCCTATTTAAAAAAAATTCCCGTGATGAATTCATGTGGGTTCCAAATAATGTAAATACGTTGAGCTTGTATTTATTTATTTATTTTGGCTGTGTTGGGTCTCCGTTTCTGTGCGAGGGCTTTCTCTAGTTGCGGCGAGCGGGGGCCACTCTTCATCACGGTGCGCGGGCCTCTCACTATCGCGGCCTCTCTTGTTGCGGAGCACAGGCTCCAGATGCGCAGGCTCAGTAGTTGTGGCTCATGGGCCCAGTTGCTCCGCGGCATGTGGGATCTTCCCAGACCAGGGCTCGAACCTGTGTCCCCTGCATTGGCAGGCAGATTCTCAACCAGTGCGCCCCCAGGGAAGCCCATACTTTGAATTTTAAATCCAAACACTCTGAAGACCAGATAACCCAATAAAGGCCCTTCTTTGAACAGAATAAGTGCTATTATACTATCACACTGTAAATATTCTAAGAACTAAAGTTCCAAAGCAGGAACATATGCCTATGTACTTATGAGGTACACAGATGATAATAATGTACATGGCGCTTTGTGGTTTGCAAATGGTTTGATACACATTATCTCATTTGATGGATATTAGTTTATTGAGTGTTCATGATATCACTTTTAAGTTGAGACAACAGGCTCAGAGAATTCCATACCCAATAACAAGCGATACAGGTCTAGATCTTCTGACTCCAGAATCACAGCTTTCTATTACTCTGCAAGCCCACATACAACAAAGGGATCCTCCCAGGTCAGTGCACAAGACTCCCCTTTTGGCATCTTCATACACATTTTTGGTACCGCTTCTCCTCATTCTACGTCACTCAGTTTGTATCTAGTCTCTTCTGCCAAACCGCCTGATTCACGGGGTTTAATGCATTACAGCTCCTCAGGGAAATATACTATATAAACGGACATGATTGAGACAAAGACAAAGCCCTGGTCATGAGATGTTATATAACACCAGCCTGGTTATCTCAAAGGCTTTACGGCAGATTGGAATCGTCCTGGCGTGGATCGACCCACAGAGATTTAAGAGGCTTTCACTTACTTATCCCACGTCAGCCATCCTACCTGGAGACTTTGTGTGCTGTGCATGCCTCTCCTTGCTCTGTGTCTAAGCGGATTCCCATTGATTTAGGAAGGTTTTCATTTGGAACGTGAATGCACTAGGGAGAAACCCTTTAGCCCCTGGCATGATCTCTATCCACATCGACTGCTGTGGCCACGGGTCCCATAAGCTTGTATGGCTGCTCATCAACCTCACTCTCAAGAGAGCACAAGGCCCCTAAGTGTCTGGTACCTTTCATCGGTCCTCTCAAATCCATCTTGTAATACATTCCAGTTACACACACCTGCCTGCAGATTCTGGAACATGCATGTGTCTGGCCTGCTGCAGTGCGTGTGCTATGCCTTGAATCTGGGAAGTCTTTTTCTCCTTCCTTCTTTCAAAATTTCTTTCTTCAATAGTCCTTTAAGATTTCACCCCTGCCTTAACTATCCCCCTTCTAGGCTGAATGAGGTCCTTCCCTTCTGTGTGCTCACAACTGCCCTTGTATAGCTTGGTCTAACACTTACCATATCATTTTGCCATTTTTGAGTCACTCTTTCAGTCCATTGTCCCCCACTGTCCCCCAAAGGGGCTTGGATGTGTGAGTGTGGGGAACTCTTCCTCTGTGTTTCTGGTGCTCTTCAGAGGCTTTTTGAATGAATGTATGAATGAACGAGAGGAAGGAAGGAAGGAAGGAAGTGGATGAATAATTTTGTTAAATGGAGACCTTAATTTAAAGAGATCAAAGATGAGCTCTCCACTATTTGTGGCTTTGAATGAACCTCTGCTCCCCCAAAGCCACCAATTCAAGAATCTTCACATAGCATGTTTAGGACAGCCTGTTGGCCACAGGGCTGAGGCCAGGAGATTACAGTCATCATTTAATATAATGTATGATTTCTACAGCCTGTGTGGATGGTGATGTGTTTGTTTCATTCTGTTTTCAAAGCCATGTTTCCCCTACATGATTCAATTCTACTTCGCTTGTAGCTGGGGACTAATTAAACCATGAACTCGTCAGACAACACAGAATAGGCTGTTTTGCTGACAAGTTGCTGCAATGGAGTTCTCAGGATAGGGGAAAATGGGAATATCTTACAGTTAGGGGACATATTACCATTTGAGTACAGGATGGGAGGAAGCCGATTGTTAGGTAACAGCTTTGAGTAGCATAGGCTAAGTTCTAGGAAAATTTTCTGAGGAAAAGCATTATCCTTTGCTTTAAATGTCTTTCCACTCTGATCTCATTTTCAACTTCAGGATTATTCTTTTCTTTATAAAAATCAGATGAACACTAGAACAATCTCTGCCACTCACATATTGCCTTTGGCACAAGGTAATTTTTTATTGAATAACCCTTAAGCATAATTCAAAAGAATTGCTTTCAAATAACAGGCATGTGAAACATCAGCTTCTTAACATAATACTCATTTATCTCTAAAAAAGTTATGGTATTTATAAACGATCGAAAGGTCGTGGCTCACAAGAGCGTTTCTACAGTTACAGTAGGTCCTGAGGTTAAAGCATATAATCCAGTCATTCAGCCTCATTCATTCATTCAACATATATTTAAGTGCCTACTAAGTATTATGCGCTAACCACTTTTCCAATGAAAGCAGACACAGAGTATGGCTGAACACAGGCAATATATGGCAACTAACACCCAGTAACTTAAAGAATAATAAGGAAAACCAGAAAATACATTTTAGATGGTCCCCTGGAATGTACCCAGTATACCAATGAATATAGTGCAGTACAGGACAGTAAGAAGAACTGTGAAAATCTTTCAGCTTTTTCAGGTGTGATTACAAACTCATCTGAAAAACTGATCTCAATTCTGATGTTTGTTCATGGCTGTAAATTGACAGAAATCTAATCTTTTCCCCTTAAGAACCAATGTCAGCATTTGTTACCTTGCACTCCTAAACTGAGCTTGAGGGTTTTGATGGGAGAACACAGTGTTTCTGGCACACAGGAGAGGCAAACTTAAACTTGGTCCTCTAAGTTTCCCCCACTTCAACAAAACTTGTAAACACTTATAACCAAAAACAAACAAAGGCAATGAAAAATGACCTCACTTGTCCTGACCTAAGCATTGCCCATATTTATTCTGTGCTTTTCCAGACTCCCTCTGGTAATGCACAAAGGGTACAAGGCCACTGTGCTAGCATGACGCTGATACGATTAGTGACAGGCGGGTGCAGATGGACCACAGGGCTGAAATCCCTCTGAAATCCCCCAGAAGCCACACATCCAGGACCCAGCAACACTATCGTTCAGGCAGCCGAGCTTGCTCTACCCACCACTGTGGAAGTGCACACTTCAGAGCCTTGCATATCCATTCTTTTACGCAAGATCTAGTTAGTGTAGCCTTGACTGCCAATTAGAATGAAAAGGTAGTCAGCACATCCACAAGCCTGTGGCTGACAGTTTATGATGTGCCGATCACTTTCCTGGATGGTTGATTCCAGCAATTAGTTCTAGATACCTCTCCCAAACCTCTCCCCTTCCCAGCCCAACCCCATCTCCACAAGCAGAAGAGGGAAAGGAAATGAACAACAGACATTACTATTCAGTCTTCTTTTAAAGGTATGTGCATAAACAGAGCATTGTTTCTCTTCCATTGCAGCTGATAATGCTACCAGGCAGGCCGTTAAGACAACTTAAGATCATTTCTTAAGGGGGATTTTGAAGAAACTTCTTGCAGTTTCTGTCTTATTTCCTATGAAGGCTAGGATTGTGCAGAATGTTTTGTTTCTTTATTAGGTGTGTAATAGAAAAAAGGTATTTGTGGCGTTTAATGATCCTCCTTTCTAACGAATATCCTCAATATGATCATCTCTTTTAATATTTACTGAAAAGATCTAAAGTCTCTTTTTGGAAATAGAGCATAAGTCATGAATATCCTTGAAAAGTTATTCTGAGGCCAACTGACACTCTCTGAAACACTGCCATTGTTTTTCTTCTTATCTTTGAAAAGTTTTGCTATGGCACCAATGACTGCAGCAACAAAGATTATATCCGTCAGGAAGATGGTAGCTTTTGAAAATGGTTTCTGAAGAAGAAAATGGCTTTCTGAAACAGCCATCCAAAGGAAAAGTTCTACTATTTTTAAGGCAATTAGTTTGTCATTTACCATAATTTAGAACTCCATATTCTCATTAAAGATGACAAATCACTTACTATTCCTTTAACCACTTATTAGTACTGGACTAAGTTAGGGCTGTAGAGTTGAAATCCATAGGTCAGCCACACTTTTTATTATTAAAAATGCTGAGAATTTTAGAAGGAACATAACAAAAACAGATAGTAGAACTAAAAGCCGTATCATTTCAAAGCTAAACTTCATCACATGTTATTTTGTTACTTATTCTTCCCAGTATCCACTGTACAGAACATTTTTCCTCTTTATGTTTTGCAGAAAGATAATTTATAAGGCATTATACTAAACATCGCTTTGAAAAAAATGGTTTAATAAAAGAATCTGTGTTCAGGAACGCCTTTGCTTATGCTTTTTTGTAGAAAACAAATCCATTGACTGTGAATAAAATAATTTCACAGCAATAATGCTGCCAGGTGGGTGAAATTTCTTCCCTCTTCAAAAGCATAAAAATGGTTCTGAGTAAGATAATGTCTACTCATAAAATGTTTAATTTGTAAAGAATAGAAATGTTTGCATTATAGAACCTCTAAAACCTCCGAATTTTTGAGAGTATGGAATATACAGATAGAACTTAACACATGGTAAGTTTTCAATAAATGCTTTGCTTTTCTCCTTTCTTTCTGTTACATTACCCTACTCACACTCCACAGCCCCCAATCCCAGCTTATTCTCCTACAAGAAACAATAATAACATAATGTACAATATTATAGTTTGAAATGAATTATCTGAGTAGAATGTCCAGGGAAAAATATATTGATATGCATGATTAACAAATACCAGAGTACTTCTTTAGATTAAAAGTTACCAAAATCTGTGGAAAACTCCTCATTAATACCAAAGATTAATATTTCTTTCTTTTTTTTTTTTTTTTTTGCAGTACGCGGGCCTCTCACTGTTGTGGCCTCTCCCGTTGCGGAGCACAGGCTCCAGACGTGCAGGCTCAGCGGCCATGGCTCACGGGCCCAGCCGCCCCGCGGCATGTGGGATCTTCCCGGACCGGGGCACGAACCTGTGTCCCCTGCATCGGCAGGTGGACTCTCAACCACTGCGCCACCAGGGAAGCCCAGATTAATATTTCTTAATAAGTACTTATGTTTCAAGATAGACCATGCTGCCTTATGATGAGTCAACTATTTTCACTGGAATTGTTTGAGCAGAAGTTGGCTAACTATGGCCCTGGAAGACAGAGAATTTCTGCAGAGCGTATGAAGTTGGATTTGGGCAGAGGTTTTGAATTCCATAGATAAATAAAATGCATTACAACCATTGGGTGCTATACAGGTATCCTAATTTTTTATTATCCCAATTAAAGACATACATCTATCTACATCACTGCTGTTTATTCTGACCATCATGCCAAAAAGAAATGTCCATCAGTGGATCAGAAAATCCTGCCAATTGGGAAAACATGGATTGAATGAAATAAGCCAGAGAAACACAAATACTGCATCATCTCCCTTACATGTGGAATCTAAAAACATATGTTATATGTCAATTACACCTCAACAAAGCTGGGAGAAGAAAGAAAGGACATTTTAACATTAACAAAGTAGGAAGTGCAGTGTCCTAGAAAAGGCAATCCTTCTCAGGAGACAGGAGCTGATAATCTTACGCAAGTGAATATATGCCATGGTTACAGGTATCTATGGTTGAGTACAAGCCAACCCAAAACTTAGTGCCTTAAAACAATAACCATTTTATTATCTCTTCAACTGTGTGGGTTGAATGAGCTCAGCTGGGGGCTCGGTGCAAGTCGGCTGGCAGTTGGCTGGGAGCTCAGCGGTGACTGTTGACCAGAGCGTCTACCCATGGTCTTTGCATTCAGCTTGAACTTTTCATCGTACAGTGACTGGGTTCTGGGAGGGAGCGTCCTATGAGCAAGCATCCCATTACAGGAGGTAGAAACTTCCAGTACTCCTAAAGTCTAGGCTTAAACTGTCACAGATGTCACGGGTCCTTCCACATTTAAGAGAAAGGAAAACAGACTCTGCCTCTCAGTGAGGGTCATGAAGAAGATTTTGTGGACATTTTTCATCTCCTAAAACCCTCATTCTTATGTTTTTCTCATCTTACTTTGGCCTGGTGAGAATATCGTCTAAGATTGGCACCTGTCTTTGGACCACTGTTAGGAAATGACAGGGGGACTAACTCACCTCAAAAGTGAAAACGTAAACAGTTACCTACCTCTTCATACTCGTTTGGCATCCATTATTCACAAAGAAATTTCTTTTGACATATTACTTTACTTACTCAACAAATACTTACTGAGTGCCTATTCTAGGCAGCACAGTGGGGGGTGGGTATAGAGAATCAAGCCCACACACCAGCCCTAGCCAAGAAAGCTTGTGGGAGCAGCTAATGCTTATCTTAGAAGGGAAACTGCCATGGGCAGTTTCTCTCATTGGTTGGGGAGCTCACGCTCCAAGTTTTTCCATAAATGTATTATAGCAATTATTTACTTTGTCGTGCCACACCACACGGACATCAAGCACATTTTATAAGCAACTCAGCAAAACAGGAGATCAGACATTACTATGTCATGAATAGGCTGCAGTAACCATGCAGTGGGCTTTGTCACACTGAACATAGAAGAGTGAAGGATGCTTTTCTTTCCCCCCTTCTAAATACACAGTTTCCATCGAAGCTCGCATTTCCCCTCCCTACAGATCTCTGTAACAGTCAATAGAATTTTCTAATGAAACTTAGGCGAGATAAAATAGGCATATCTTAAAATAGCATTATTCATCACTGATGTCTCAAATGTATCACTGTTGAGAAAATAACACACACACAAGCATACACACACACACGCACACACACACGAATATGTTGTACATCTATGGGTTCAATGAAATCACGAAAATTAAATCAATTCCACCCCATCCACAGCGTGGTAACTGCAAATTGTACAATCGATCAGGAAGCTGTACAATCAATTCAAGTCCATCACTGACGGCTGAGCTCATCAGTGAGCCCACCAGCCACCGATGGTTCAGCAATTAATTGGATCTCTCTGGTCGATCCAATTACACCATTAAGAAATAACCAGACCAACCGTTTTACAGTCTGGTTATTCCAGTTGTCTTAACGACTGAATTGGACTGGGCTGCCCAGTGACCCCGGCAATGGCTTCATGATTGGCCTGCAGATGATTGAGACAGCCAGTTATCCATAGCCAGTGTAATCTCACTAATGAAGTGGAGCTGTCTCTTCCTATGCTGCAGAAGCACTAACAGGATTGTTTATACTCTAGGCCACGGCCCCATCTGACACGAGGACATTTTCTGACAATTACACAGCCGTGTGAACATTTGACCAGCCGCCCACAGCTTGGAACAACTTTGCCACCTCAGTATGGAAACTGCAAAGTGACTGAAGATGCAAATCCAATTAAGCAAATTGCAGTTGGAGAGCAGGCATGTTGATAAATAGTTGGAAACTTCTATGAACATTGTGATGACTACTATTTAATGTAAATCTCTTTGTTTTTCCTGCTTTCAAAAGAAATAAATGACCATTTTCTTCCTTGGCTGACATATTTGATCAAAGAATAAAATAAAAAACACTGGAGAAGTAGTGCTTTCAAAAGCAATCTAGTCATTCCCAGACTATAAAACCTAAATTACAACCCCAGATTTTCCTGGCAGATGTGTCTGTTCAATGAAACTCTTCTCTATTCAGCAGACATGGGCCTTAGTTTACAAATATGATTTGTTTCACACAGACATCTCCACACACACACAAACACGCACACATCCCATGAAGAGCTCACCTGCTGTTATCTTACATTTTCCTCTCTCTTTAGTCAGCTCTATTTGCAGAGTGCAGATTTTAAAGTAGTCATTAGAGACACTTTATAGTTCACTTTTGCCTTGTCATTAGCAATACTCTTTCAAATATTTATCCATGGTGTTTCTAAATAAAACACCCAAGCAAACATTTATGAGTCATTTGCAAATATATTTAGAAAAAAAGCTATTGTCTGTGGGCCATAAGCCATTCCCAATAGATTTTAACTCAGCAGTTTATTCGAAGGTGTGATAGTGGAAACTAACATGCTGGCTGGTTCATGACCCGAAGGATCATCAATGGAGTCCTGTTTAATAAGCATCACATAACACAGAGAAATCAATGCAGTTCAGCATGTAAGTTGTCACGAGAGCAGATATTCTTCTTCTGCCTCCCTTATCTCCTATATCTTCTGTGTTCTTTCCTACTATATAGCCCTCTCCTAATCTCTAAAATCTCCTTCTCTCCTCCCCTCACTGAAAACTCCATAAAACATTGATGGGTAATTTCAAATATATATATGTATATATTATATAAAACGTGGCTAATATATCTAACTATGTAAATGCTAAGTGGGGATTTTAGCAAAAGTAAATTTATTTCAATCACGTTATCAGTTAAATAATGTTAAGACTTCTTTTAACAGGCAAAAGTAATTACATTTCCTACTTTTCTGTCAGTTCTTCCGTTATTAGAAAAATATACTAAAAGACAACAGTTAATTGTACAGCAACTTTCAGCTCCATTCCTGTATTTTATAAATTCTTGTTAATAAATGTAACTTAAGTTATGACTTCAGACATCGATATATTTAACTATACCTTTTCCATGAATTATCCATGGAAGAATGAAAGGAAAATCCAATATTCAAACAGAAGTTTAGAATGCATCACACATCATTTGGCTTACAGAACATTTTTATAGTTTGTATTAATACATTATTAGCAAGACTTACTCCTCAAATTTTAAACGTTGTCTGATGTGTATTAATATGTGCCATAAAGGTGCAGGGATAGACCCAAGGATTCAAGCTCGATTATTTTCCCTGGCTGGATCTCGATTTAATTTGTATCATGATCTTGGCCAATTCACTTGACCTACCTGTTCCCAATTTCCTGATCCATAAAGTTCACTCTGATGTTTTTGATAATGAATAAGCCTACTCATTTTTCAATGCTTCTTAACTAAAAGCAACAAAGCAATCATGCAGTAATTATTTGACAGAATTTCAGTGTGCTTCACGTGCTTTCTTCCTACGTCTTAGACCAAGTGCTCTAAATATTGGACATCACATTGAGAGACGTAGTGCTATAAAATAACACAATTTTCACACTCTTCATATGTATACATATAAGTATGTACAACTCATTTCAATAAGAAAACTATAAATTAGTATTTTCAAATGGCCAGTCTGGATTTTATTTAATGTAAATGTATCATGGTGGCGTCAGGGTAAGAAATCTCTTATTAGCACCTAATACACTGTCTTATCTTCAAAACTAAATTTAAAAATATTAATAATTCTACAATAATTATTAAATGTAGATTTTAATTACAACCAAGGAATTTGCACAATGTCATGGGAGATGTGGTACTAATAGAATATAGGAGGAGAATTGCTGTGTATTTAAAAACTACTTTTTAAATAACAGAGTAAATGAAGACATTTTAAAATATTTATACAAATAATATAATATATACAATTTAATGCTATGAAGATTAGTAAACAATGCTTTAAGGGAATAAATACACGGAGTAACTATAAAGGAGAAGAATTGGATTTTATTAAAATGAAGAACTTGTGTTCATTAAAAGACATCATTAAGAGACTACAAAGGCAAGCCATAGAGGAGAAGATACTGGCAATATCACATGAGGTTTGCATCCAGAGTATGAAAAGAACCCCCTCAAATTAATAAAAAGATAGATAAACCATTTTTACAGAAGCAATCAAAAAATGGAATACATACTCCACAAAAGAAGATATTCAAATGGCCAATAAGCTTAGAAAGAGATGCTCAGTAAAATGCAAATTAAAACCACAATGAGATACTCCTGGGACCAAAATGGCTAAAAATAATAATGTCATCATCAGTTGGGAAGGAATATAGAGCAAACTGAACTTTCATACTCTGCCTGTGAGAGTGTAAATTGGTGCAGCTACTCTGGCAAAGGTTTTAGGCAACCTATACTAAAGCTAAAAATACATATTCCCTAGGACCCAATAATTCCACTCCTGATATATATCCAACAGAAATGATGAATACTTATGTACACCAAAAGACATATACAATAATATTTTGAGAAGTGTTATTTTACATAGCTCAACTGGAAACAACTCAAATGTACATCAAAATGGGTAAAAAATTTAAAAAAACCAAACCCGAGCTTACATTATAACCATACAACGGAATATTCCTCAACAATGAAAAGAAAGCAACTATTGATACATATGACAACATAGAAAAATGTGGAGGCAAAAAAAAAAAAGCAAAAAACAAAAGATAATATTTTCAGCAAGAGAAGCCAGACACAAAAGAACAAATACTATACGATTCCCTGTGTATGAGCAGGCAAAACACGTCTGCGGGGATAGAAATTGAAGAGTGGAACAAGAGGAGTGGTTACACTGGGAGGGAGCATGGGAGACATTTCTAGAGCCTTAGTACTGCTCAGTGTCTTGACTGAGTGGTGGGTATAGGGTATTTTTGCAAAACCCCATCAAATTGTGCCCTTCAGGTGCATGCAGTTTAGGGGTGGGGTGGTGGTGGGATGAATTGGGAGATTGGGATTGACATATATACACTAATATGTATAAAATAGATAACTAATAAGAACCTGCTGTACAAAAAAATAAAATAAAATTCAAAAAAATTTTTTTCTAAGGGGGAAAAAGGATGCATGCAATTTATAGAATGTATGTTATATAATTTGTTTAGAAAAATAAACAACATATATATAGCAGGAAAGACATGATAGAAAAGTTTTAAGAAGGTAGGAGGTTTGGTGTTAAATGCCAACTCTGAAACAATCACAGCCGTATCTCAAATTCCCCATCCAGCAAATGCATGGGTTAAATGAGATATTTTCCAAGGGAACTTCTCATCCTAAATGTCAGTGATTCTGTAGGTGGGGCAGCTTAGTATTCTGGCTTATGGATGGGCAGCACTCCAGTGCAAATCTGATTACTTCCGTAATGTACATCACGTGGTCTAAAACTGTAGTCTTTATGAGGGAAGATACTTGTTCACATAGATGTCTCAACATAGCCAATGTTCAGATCAGAGAGTAAACTGCCAAATCGAGGGATGGCTTCTAATTTGCAAAGTGGGAGATCATGAGTCCTTCCTTACCCACCTTGCTCATGTAAAGCAAAGCAAAACCCAATACTGTAAGCTTTTCAGGTTATATTTTGCTAACTAAAAATGAACACAAAATGTGTTCTTTATAAATACCAGACTTATGAAAAATGTTCACCCTTCTTACTGTTTTTTAATGTAAATATGTATAATAAATTCATGTATAAATAATGCATATATTTATGTATTAATACACAGAGTACATATTAATATAGATGTTAGCACACACGAATATCTAACAGCATTAATTTTTCACTGTTGGACTCTTTTCAGCTGAATTATCAAGAGCGAGTTAGCGATTGCAAGAGCTTATGATTTCTTTGCACAAGATGCACGACAGTTGATCTATTTGGCGGCAAGATTCTCAGAAAGGAGTCCCACTGTGAAGTGTGAGCAGTGGTGGCCTTGTCCCAATGCTGAGCACAATGCATTCAGGCAGTTTTGGGCTCTGAGGTTTAAACAGAGGGAGGGATTTTTTTCATGTTGGTATAACATGAATATGAATGACCAGATCTACATTAGAAAAGCTCAGATGACTTTGTAGGGAGAGACAGAGATAATGGAGAGAAAGGAAGCATGATTTTAAAAATGTTTAAAAAGCCGTCCTTACTGGGAGGTCTGTTACAAGCAAAATTTGCTGGGGAAGAAAGGTGGCCGTGAACACATTTAAGAAAATACGTGTTACTACCAAATGTAAAATAGATAGCTAGTGGGAAGTAGCCGCATAGCAAAGGGAGATCAGCTAGGTGGTTTGTGACCACATAGAGGGGTGGGATAGGGAGGGTGGGAGGGAGGGAGATGCAAGAGGGAAGAGATATGGGAACATACGTATATGTATAACTGATTCACTTTGTTATAAAGCAGAAACTAACGCACCATTGTAAAGCAATTAAACTCCAATAAAGATGTTAAAAAAGAAAAGAAAATACGTGTTAAAGCTGATTTTTAAATGGCTTATCTCCAGTTCTAACAGGCCGTTGAGAACAGGTAAAGATTTAGTATAAAACATTCAATTAGATTTTGGTTGGAGGCACATCCCTCCTTCTTAAAATATCCCAACGAATGTACTGGAAAACGGAAGTGAGGTAGAGGTGTGGGTGGTGGAGGTATTTTAGCCTCGACCCTGAAGCACAAACTCTGCCTTCTCTGGAACCATTAGAACACAGTATGGATACCACAGTACTGTGCTTGAAGTCCAAAGAACTGGTGTTCGAATCCCTGCTCCCCCAATTATTAGTTGTATGACCTTTGACTACATTTGCCCAGCAAATGTTTGCAGAACAGATGCACAGTGCCAGCTGCTGGGAATATATAACTGAGAAAAGCCACAGTTTCTGACTTCCCAGGGGGAGAAACAGACAAGTTAACAGGTGCTTTCATTAGAGCATGGTCAGTGCCGTGTCAGGGTTGATTAGTACAGGGCACTTGCTCCAGGAGTGTATCAGCAGGATACTAAAGTCAGTCTTGAGGGGAGGGGACAGAAAAAAGCACTAGAGGGTGGGACAAAACACGCAATTTGAGTCCTAGAGAACGAGCAGAGATTCACCAAGGAAAGGAGAGAGAGAAGAGAAGAAACTCGAAGGGAAAAATCCTTGAGGAAAAAGAAAGCACGGCTCCTTGGGGAAGGACCCGGAGTCCAGGAGTTAATTAGCACGGGAGGCATAAAATGATAAGTAACTCAGGAGAGGTGGGCAGGGCCAGACCAAGCCATGCTAAGGATCCTCGGAAGCTTTATTCTGATAGCAATGGGGAACATCAGGGAGAAAACAGCCCAACTGGCATTGCAATTCTTAAAAATGCATTAGGGCTCTAGAGGATGGGATATTAGAGGGGGTGGGGGGGATGGCAAGGATACAGGCAGAGAGATTAATTAGGAGGCTGTGGCAGTGATCCAAGAAACACAGGATGGTGCCCTAACCTAAGATATTGGCGCTGGGGATGGGGAGGTAGACAGAGATTTGAGAGACATTAGGAGGAGGAGTGCACAGAACTTGATTAGATACCGGTCATGGGGAAGAATGGGGTATCAGAAGAAAGGTGGGGATTTGTAGCTTGGGTGAACTCATTAGACACCATCTGAATCTGAATAACGTGAGTTCTAGGAGAGAGTACCACTTTTTACAAGCCGCCACAGCAAAATCTGCTCTGAAGAAATTACTCTTCGGTGGGTACATTCAGGGAGACTGATCCATCGTGAGGAAGATTCGAACATTTTTTTTCGATGAACCCAACAAGGTTATCAGAGGGACAGTAGGACATTCCAAATAAAACAGCTTATCTCTTTCATTCTTTTAATGAGTAACGAGCTGTATAAACCGGTTCAGACAGAATTTCCTAATCAAAAAATGGGCAGAAGACCTAAATAGACATTTCTCCAAGGAAGACATACAGATGGCCAACAGGCACATGAAAAGAAGCTCAACATCGCTAATTACTAGAGAAATGCAAATCAAAACGACAACGAAGTACCACCTCACACAGGTCAGAATGGCCATCATTAAAAAGTCGACAAATAACAAATGCTGGAGAGGGTGTGGAGAAAAGGGAACCCTCATACTTTGTTGGTGGGAATGTAAATTAGTGCAGCCACTATGGAAAATAGCACAGAGGATTCTCCTCAAAAAACTAAAAATAGAGTTGCCATATATGCAGCAGTCCCACTCCTGGGCATATATCTGGACGAAACTATGAATTCAAAAAATACATGCCTCCCTATGTTCATAGGAGCACTGTTCACAATAGCCAAGACATGGAAACAACCTACATGTCCATTGACAGAAGAATGGATAAAGAAGATGTGGCACATATATACAATGGAATACTACTCAGCCATAAAAAGAATGAAATAATGCCATTTGCAGCAACATGAATGGACCTAGAGATTATCACACTAAGTGAAGTAAGTCAGAAAGAGAAAGACAAATACCATGTTACCACTTATATGTGAAATCTAAAATATGACACAAATGACCTTATCTGTGAAACTGAAACAGGCTCACAGATATAGAGAACAGACTTGTGGTTGTCAAGTGGGGTGGGTGGGAGGGATGGAGTGGGAGTTTGGGATTATCAGATGCAAACTATTATATAGAGAATGGATAAACAACAAGGTCCTACTGTACAGCACAGGGAACTATATTCAACATCCTGTGATAAAGCATAACGGAAAATAATAAAAAGTAATATGAAAAAGAACATATATATACACATATACATATACACATGTAAAATTGAATCATTTTGCTGTACAGCAGAAATTAATACACTGTAAATCAACTATACTTCAATAAAATAAATTAAAAAAGAAAAAAAGTCTGTTTTTGCTTCAATGGAAAGAGCACTGAATACTTGAAGTACACCCTCTCCAGCTGACTTTCTGGCTTTAGTGCGCAGTACCAAATCAAACACCAACCAATAAAAGTTCTTTAATAAAAAATGTGAATGGAGCCCACAGCATGTGAGAAGAATCTTGGGAATTTACAAAGGCTTCGCCTCTGGTCTCAGTGAGCTCCACAGATAAGGTAATGAGCATCGTTTTTCTGTGAGTGGACAAGCACGTCTTGAATACCCGCAGGCAGGAAACATGGCACCTCATTTAAGTCGTTAGACAAAGTTCCCACCATCAGAGTTTATCAATTTACCACTATCAGAGTTTTAAATGCTTCTATCTATTTTCACAAAATTCTCTTGGTTTTTTTTTTTTTACAGGTTAAAGCCTCTGTCTCCACCAAGACCTTAAGTACAGCATAGACAGGGATCCTGCCATATCCTTTCTTTGCTTTTGGACTTAATGTCCTAATACCAGCACAAACTAGAGCTAATGGAAGTTCTACTGTCCAGGATTGAACTGATCAGAGGGCAGGTAATGCTATCAGAGTATCAGACATAAGCTTGTCTGTCAAGTATCAGCAGAGTAAAAGGAAGAAGGTGTTGGGATTCTCAAGGTCTTCTTGATAGGATATAAAGTCTACGATTATATATGTCTATTTCTATCTAGTAAGTATAGCTTAGTAGCTGCAATTTGCATATTTCTATGGCTTCTAGATATTGAAAACCCAAATTTTCTTGTAAATTAGAAAAAGATGAGAGTTTGAAGCCTATGCCACTCGTGGAGAGGTACAAGTTTCACGTTTGCCAGAAGATTTCAGTTGCAATAGTCCGGTCCACATAAATTAGTGGGAAAGTCTGGTTCCAGTATAATCTTGCTGCTCAATGGATCTGACCTAGCATACAAAAGTCATCGCAGGCCACCTCTGGAGCACAGGACACTTACACGAGACACCGTCTGCTAAGTGGGACAAGAAGCTGAATTACCTACCAGATAATTTACATCAATTCATTGATCTGCCTACCATGAACTCTCCCCATATCACTTCAGTTAGGCCTATGAGTAAAGTATTATAGGCCAAATAGGGTCTTTATTGTTCTTCTAATGTATGTATATGTATGCATGACAGAGAGATTAGGAAAGGAAAATGGCTTTTCCGTGAATAATGATTAAATAATGTCAGCGTGGCATACTAATAACCCCTTCAGAATTCAGGTTCCAGTTAACCAATTATTGACACAGTCTTCAGATTTAAAGGCTTCGCAATCTAATAATCAACATGTGGAAAAAACAAACCTTGTCGGTTTCTAGCTCATGAGTGACAACTGGTTGCTGAGGGAAGAAATGCAAGTTGCACACTTTGACTAAAAGTCAGACATATGACTTCAAAATGATGCAGATCATTGAGGCAATTAACGTTTCAGGAAATCCTTGCCTCAGTTATCTGTATATTTTGGGTAACAAAATTTCAAGGCTTTGTATTATCCGGACAATTTTCAAACGTGTCACTTGACTACAGAAAGGAAGACATAACTCAAGTAGAAGTGTTTCCTATTTTTTTTTTTTTTTTTACCACTCTCTCTAATTTTTTTTCTACCCAGAGGAGGCTGAGATTGAGTTAAGAGGAGGCACCTTACAGTATCATATGAACACCAGCTGTTGCATATAGGCCTGGAGTGCCATTTTAGATTATATTTTAAAAAGAACTATTGTTTTACTATTTAAAAAAAAAAAACTTTTGAAATATGCCACAAGTTTTAGCCTTGGGGCAAATAACCAAGTGAAAACCCACTGAGTTCTTTATCCTCTAAGCTTTAAGATGCTTTAGAGAGGTGTTCATAAATAAGTTATGTGCATTTTACCCAACTCAGGCAGACTCCACTTTGCTATAGAGTGATAAAGTCTTTCCTCTCTCGTATTCACATTTCTCAAGAAATGAGTCAGTGCATACTCAGCTTCCATGCCCAAATTTGAAACCAAATTCTCATTTGAAAGGGAGGAAGGTGTCCAGAATGACTGGTTTTATGAGTTGCACCTCCATGATAAATTATTCCCAGATGCTGAGGTGGATACAGTACTCTTCTCTCCTCTGCATACTTGTGTAAGTAGGTGGATTTCAAGCAGATGGCTTCAAGCACCACATATTCTGCCATTGTCCTAAAGCTGGATAAAACCTTTCTACTGCCAAAGGCATAAGCATCACACTTCATCTGATAAAACATTTTCTGAACATGGACTCTGCGTAAGAACTATGCTAAGGCCTAAGCTTCCCATTCATAGAGTTGGTCTACATTCAGAAAATATTTACAAAACACGTCTTAGTTTGGGTTCTAGAGGAGCAGACCCTAAGTCTAGAATATGAGTTCAAATGGTTTATTTGGGAGGTGATCCCAGGAAACACGGAGAGAGTGGTGAAGTGATGATGCAAAGGAGGGAAGGCAGTCAATAAAGGATGAGTTATCAAGCCAATTGCCACAATGGACCACTGGAGCTTAATGCTGCAAGGGAAATGCTGAGAAGTGGTATGAAATAGATGCCTTAAAATTGTGACACCTAAGAGCAGAGAAGCTGGGAGTATTTATAGACTGGAGAATCACTGACTGAGCACAAGGTTCCAATGGGATTTTCTACTGGTAGAGATTTCCACTGTTATGGGAAAACCCCCTCAGGTACAGAATTACAGGTACCAGCAGCTGGAAATTTGTTGGAGAACAGTGAAATGTTAAGGTCCAAGGAATGTGAACAGGGAATGGGCAGCATCTCCTGCAGTGGCGAGATTTTATCCCCTTGGATCTTCACTTTTTCTGACCCTCTTCTCTTTCCATCTCTGTCCTCATTTAACTTGATTAGGGGCATCAGGGCAGACAGACTGATCTGTCTCTTAGCTGTTGTTTTCCCCTTGAGAAAATTCTTTCACACCTACTTGGCAATTTCATTTTAAAATATATTTCCAAAAACAACCTGAATTTGGAAAGACAAAAACTTGTAAGGAAAGCAACAGTATGTAAACCAAGTTATTTTACATGATTGTGAACTACATGGGCTATTTAATTTCTTCCTTATATGCACACACATCACACCGGCATTTCTAAAACATCTGAAGCTCAGGATGGTTTAGTATTCAAGGCTTGATAACATGTTCAATTCTATTCAGTTGTCATCTCCCAAGGAGCAAAACTTTCTTCAGTCTGTGCCTCCCTAGGCCAAGGATTTCTCATAAGAAATCAATAATTGACTTGTAGACTTAATGTGACTCTACAGGGCTACCTTTGTTTTGCCTTTTATATGAGCATTCATCATTTAAGACCAGTGAGATTAAGAAGTAGCAAATCTTGTAAGCAAGAGAAGAGGTAGTGGTTACACCACAGTTTTAGACATATCTAACGGCTTTGAGTTGTTATTATTCAAGCTGGGTTTCTGCAAATCGGCTTTAGTTTGTGCTTCTCTAAGTAAATGCTAATCATTAAGGGAATATGTTCCAAACATTAATAATAAAGACATAGAAAATTAATAAAATATATAGAAAAATATAGCCTTCTGCAATAAGTGAGAAAGAAGTCAACCATATAAAATCTAAGGAGAGGCTTTGAGATACTTCCAGGGAATCTAAACTTGTTAACATTCCCACTAAGTATATCAAGCATCATGATTAATGTATCATTCCTCCATTTTATTTACAATTCTCTGTCATAATAATCAGAACCAAATTCCAAGGTTCTTTGTTTCAGGCTGCTGTAAACAATGCAACCCCAGGAAATAATTTATAGAATGGTGAACAATCAAGGCGCCATTTTCCCTTCCAACACTAGAGAGATGAAAGCAAAGGAAACAACTTAGCCCAATCCTAGAATTCGGATCACCAAGATTTGGTTTCTACTTAGACAGTCATTCAAACGGATGTCTTTGCATACCTGGCTGAAATTCTATGTAAGGAAGTCTAATCTGGAAAATGGGCCGTTATTTCAGAATTGATGATTCCCGCAAGAATGCAGCCTTTCCAGGTGACTCCTTGATTTTGAAAAAAGCCAGTATGCCAGGAAGTTGTTCATTTTCTTTTTTCGATTCCAACTCAGGAAACTATATCAATATTAATGCACTATCCATATCTCCAAAAAGGTCCTTCCTGGGCCTTCTTTATTGTCAAGGTGGTATTTTTCCACAGTGCAAGGCTTTGGAGCTTGTCAGTTTACTGTGCATGTCCATCCTCCATATTAATTCAAAGTAACTATTACGGAGGACCAATGGAGCATGGGCTATTCTTGCACTTTGTGTGATGTCTCAGAATAATCTAGACAGCCTCAAATGTCACTTTGGTAACAGCCTCTAGAATAATGTGAGAAAAGACTTGATTTAACTCAACAGGGATTTGCTGCGAGCCTACCTTGCACAAGGCACAGAGTTAGATGAGAAGGAGAATTCAAGAGGTGGGAGACAGCCCCTGACTTTGTTCAGCTGCCAGTCTCATGAGAAGCTTAAACACTGAGATGGAGTGAGCAGGCGGAAACTCAAAGCATGCCTCACGCTGCAGAACATTCAGACGTTTGGTTTTATAATACAGTCCAAATCAGGCTTCTCACACAACCACTTTTTATGACTTGCTGGGCTCCTGCACATCTCGGCTCTGCCCACCTGTCCTCACATCTCAACATTATGCCACTTCTGGCTGCAACTTGACTAAACTTGCTGTAGTTCTCTGAGCGTGGCAGCCTCCTTCTGGCCACCAGGATCTTGTCCATCTGCCCAGAAGATAAAGCCCTTTGCTGACTGCCTGGCCAACTCCTGCTGACACTTCTTCTGCCAGCGAAGGTGCTGTATCTTTCAGAAATTTTTTCTTTAGCTTCCTAATCTGGATTAGGTGCCACCTCTCTTCCCTTCCCAGCACCCTGATTTCCCTCTGCTCTGATACTATTAGACTCCGTCATATTCCATCCATCCCTCCAGCCCACCAGCTAGCTAACCAGTCAGCCAACCAGCCATCGTTTAAATACTGAGGGTCTTTTATGTGCCTGGGAAAAGATTATCAAAGAAAGCAAGCTTATGTTCTCAACTCTAGTGAGAAGAGACAGACAACAGACAACTAAATAAATTTAAAGATAATTTTAGCTAGTTGCTAGTACTGTAAAGAAAATTAAATAGGAAAATTGAGACATAAGTTTACTGTCAGGAGTATAAGAGAAGGGTAGCCAGAGAACTTAACTCAGAGGTATCCAGGAGCTGAATCTCCCTCTATTTTCCATTATTCTTAAGGTTTAAGAAAGAGTTCTAGAATGATGACAAAGGTAGAGACTCTGAGGCAGCAGCCAGTTGGAGAGTTGAGCATGAAGGGGATGGGGAGTATGGAGTGAAACTGGAGAAGGTGAGCTCATGCAGGGTCTTGTGGGCTTTGGTAAGATTTTTTTCCAAGTGCACTGGAAATTCACTCTGGAATTTTAAGTAGTGGCAGTGGGAGGAGTAAAACAAAAAGATTTATTAAAAAAAAAAAATCACTGGCTGCTCCATAGAAAATGGCTGCTATATATATAGAAAAAAGGGTGGATTAATCTAGATAAGAATAATGGTACTTATCAGCCTTATGATCCAATCTCTCTACTATATTATGTTTTCTCACAGTGGAGGACGTATGCTTCATATGTCTTTATATCTCCGTAGTTTTGGATAATGGCTTATATATTATAAGAACACCCAACTTATGGGAGATGGCTAGTTCCAGATGGAGCTGGTGATAATGTCATCTCAATATGTTCTATCTCTTCCTGTCCTCTCTCTTGAGTGCCAAGTCATTGGGTATTTAATGAATCCGTTCTTACCAACTAATTCTTCTACCCAAGCTAACACTTTAGCACAGGGAAATTTGAAATAAGAGTCTCCCAATTGATAAAAAACACACATTTCATATTTTACAGTATTGAAAAGTTACAAAGATGCTCTTACAAATTAGTATTATTTAATTTTGTGGTAAATCCTGTATCATTTAAATGAGACATTTAGAACCTCAGTTAAATGATAATTGGGTCCTTTTCAAAAATTTTTGTTTTATTAATGAAACAAAATTTAATGGAAAAGACTGACACAAATAATAATAAAAATAATATTGTTATAAATAAAATCCTAATGAAGTTGAAGTATGCTGAATTTTCATAGCTTGTAGGAAAACAAATACCTTATTAATAATTTTGCGTATGTGTGTAGAGTTATATTTGTAAAACTATTTAATTTATGAAATAACATTTCTAAGTAGTTGGCCTCATTAATTAGATGGCTTTATTGTTATCATTTTCCATCAGAGAAGTATGATGCTGTTGGGTGAATTAAAGGGAAAAACATGAACTGTAAGTAAGAAGCTCACTTTATTTTCTGAAGTAGTAAAGGAGAGAAAAATCCACCCACATAATTATGTTCCTTATTTCCAGAGTTGTCCAATGGACATATTATGTTAGTAACATATATAACTTAAATTTTTTCATAACAATTTTAAAAAGTAAAAATAAAATTAATTTTATATTTGACTTACCTGAATCTATACAAATATTATCATTTGAACCTATAATTAATATAAAAAATTACCAAAGAGGTAATTTACATTCTTTTCTTGGTACTAAGTTTTTGAAATCCACTGCGTGTTTTATAACACATCACTCTTTGGACTCAGCATCTTTCCAGGGCTCAATAGACACATGTAGCTAGTGGCTATTGCATCAGACAGTGCAGCCTGATATCTTCATTTTACATATTCTACATTGGAGGGGTGTGTGTGTGTGTGTGTGTGTCTGAAAGTAGGAAGCAGGTGACCCACTATGAATTCAGAAGATGGATCTTCCTTTTAAATTCACAGAATCGTTCACATACTGATCCAGAGCCTTATTCCTTTTTCAGTCATCAAAGTTATGGCCTAACAAAGGCCTTGCTTTGGGCATTAAGATTCTGAGGCTAACTGCATCTAGCTTTTCCGTATCACTCTAATAACTCAAATGGATACTTATTGGGATAATTTAATAATAATTTGACTGAATTAAACCA
Source organism: Delphinus delphis (assembly GCF_949987515.2). Classification (NCBI taxonomy): domain Eukaryota; kingdom Metazoa; phylum Chordata; class Mammalia; order Artiodactyla; family Delphinidae; genus Delphinus; species Delphinus delphis. The sequence continues at coordinate 42,073,134 of NC_082697.1, read as the reverse complement.
AAAAGTCAATTTGCAGATGCTGACTATGTCTGACATGATGTTTCATTTCACTGATTTCTCTACGAATCCTGGGATCCTAGTCTTGTCTGTAGGGTGATTATTGGTGGGAGTCTGGGTAACCAGCTGTATCTCCAAGCGGAAGAGATGACATGAGTGAAGCCCGTCAAGTTGAACACAGCATTTCCTTTCCATCACAAATGTTCTGGAAATACACGCATAGATCTGTATGGACAGAATACTGGCATATTCTCTCCTTAAGAAAAGGCCAAACACATATACCCTGAGAAAACCATAGTTCAAAAAGAGTCATGTACTATGATGTTCACTGAAGCTCTATTTACAATAGCCAGGACATGGAAGCAACCTAAGTGTCCATCGACAGATGAATGGATAAAGAAGATGTGGCACATATATACAATGGAATATTACTCAGCCATAAAAAGAAACGAAACTGAGTTATTTGTAGTGAGGTGGATGGACCTAGAGTCTGTCATACAGAGTGAAGTAAGTCAGAAAGAGAAAACAAATACCATATGCTAACACATATACATGGAATCTAAAAAAAAAAGTTTCTGAAGAATCTAGGGGCAGGACAGGAATAAAGACGCAGACGTAGAGAATGGACTTGAGGACATGGGGAGGGGGAAGGGTAAGCTGGGACGAAGTGAGAGAGTGGCATGGATATATATAAACTACCAAGTGTAAAATGGATAGCTAGTGGGAAGCAGCCGCATAGCACAGGGAGATCAGTGCTTTGTGACCACCTAGAGGGGTGGGATAGGGAGGGTGGGAGGGAGACGCAAGAGGGAGGAGATATGGGGATATATGTGTATGTATAGCTGATTCACTGTTATAAAGCAGAAACTAACACACCGTTGTAAACAATTATACTCCAATAAAGATGTTAAAACCAAAAAACAAAGAAAAGGCCCAACAAGATGTAAACTACTGTACAGAGAATGAATAAACAACAAGGTCCTACTGTATATAATGTATAGCACAGGGAACTATATTCAATATCCTGGGATAAACCTTAATGGAAACGAATACAATAAAGAATGCGTATGTGTGTGTGTGTGTGTGTATATATATATATATATATATATATATATATATATATATATATATGACTGAATCACCTTGTTGCATAGCAGGAATTAACACGATATTGTAAATCAACTGTACTTCAATTAAAAAAAAGAAAAGAAAAGAAAAGCCCAAACAAATGTCACGGTCTCCTCCGATTGGAGATCGGTCATTTTATTGGGGTCAATGGATAAATATATCTTGGGCTTATTTCCAGAGTGGGGAGGAACAGCTCAAACCTGTCACTTTAGCTATCAATTTCCATTCTTTCCAAAATCCCTTATCTGCAATGGAAGGGTTAAGCTCATGGAGTTTTTCCTTCACCTGGCTCATTCAAATAACGACACATTCATTGTCCTTAGCAGTTTTAAATGTCACAAAATTACATCATGTAGGACTGTATGCCCTTTTCCCCACACTAGATATGTTAGCAATAAGCTGAAAATTATAATTAAAAAACTAAAAGGCATTGATCACTGTCTGGTGAAGTTTCATTTAGAGCTCAGAGACCACTGAAGACCACTGGGTTTTCTTCTTAGCCATACATAAATAAATCCTCACTGACACGTAATAAACAAACAAACATTCTGGGAAGCTGTGCCGATCAGGGGAGCTGTGTGTAAAGAGCATATTCTGTAAGCTTCCAGGCACTTGAAGGATGTTAAGCGTCTTGAAAAGCTGTGCAAAGTGAGAGGGGGTGAAAGTGTGGTTGCTTCTGCCATTAGGCAGGGAACATCTCAGGACCTTCACTGAGCAAGTGTAAATGAGGCTGCCACTGGCTGTGATGCTGAGAGAGGGCTACCAACTGTTAAACAGGTCCTGGTTTTGACATATTAAAAATGTAGCTCTGATTACTCATGAAAGGGTCTATTGTTAAGAAAAACCTATCTTTTTATTCATGAAGAGAAAAGACGGGTTTGAGGATTTTAGTACAGGGAAAGATATATATGTGTATTGGAGGGCTGGAGAAAAATCCATAAAATCACATGAAACACTGACTATATCTCCAAAGGTTTCACAAGGTCTAATCTTTGAGAGAAATGCATCCCATTCTGATGAACTACATAAGGCTTCATTAGGATAGTCTCAAGACCAATAAATATTACTCTGTAAGCAGGGCTACAAATTAGGCATAAATCGAAACTGCGAAGGACACTGCCATTGTCCCAGTTCTCCAAGCGGGTTAGTTTTGCTTCCTCCATCACCAATTCAGTCGACATCCATCCCCACTGATTCTCCTTCGCGTCTTAGGGAACAAAAGTGTTCCCTATTTTTGTTTTAACATTCTCCCAACTAATCCAAACGCTCTTTGTCTGACCCCCTAGAGAACCACTAAGAGTGGCAAAGCTCAATTCCCTAGGCTCCAGGCTCTTTCCCACCCCCAGCTGCCCCCTCGCCTCAGTACAAAGCACTCTAGAAAACAGAAAGTAGAATCATTTTCTATAAACGCCACACCCATCCCTGTTCAATCGCCTGCAGCAATTCTATATCATTGCCTATTTTAAGTAATTATCCGGCTTCTCAGATCCCCATTGCTGCAGCTAAGCTACACTGTGCCTTTCAGGGTCAGTCTTTATCTTATATTGAGTTTCCTCAGAAACAGACCCCAGAGACAGAATGAAGTTTCAGTAGTTTATTTGGGAAGTGATCTTTGGAAGCATCAGTGGGGAAGCTGGAAAGTGAGGTAGGGAAGTGAGTCAGTAAGGATGCACTGGAGGATATGACCCACTGGGTGCAACTAGGGTTGGTCTCACTGGGGAACTCTCGGCGATGGTGTAGAAAATGCCTCAGAATTATCCTCAGTTGCTGAGGGAGCTGGGTTGTATAAATCCATGCCCTTGATCTTGGCTGAGAACCACTCAAAGGCTGCTGGACTTTGTTAATTTAACATTTGTTAAGTAGAGCCCTGGGGTGGTAGACGGTAGCAGTTTAACAAAAGAGCACAAAGGATTTGAAATAGAGACGTTTATAACTCAGGTCCTGGAAAAAGTACACCTCAAGGGGCACCATGGGGAGGTGCAGGCAGAGTGTAGGCAGAGAGAGAGTCCTGCAGGACCTGGGGCACATCCTTTATGAGAGTCCATCAGTGAAGTGCTTTGAGGTTCTCAGGCTAAGGCTGGATTGGTCAATTCAAACCAGAAAGAGTGGGATTTTGGTAAGATTTGCAGGTGTCTTACTTAAGGGGTGAACAAGGGGAGACTGCTGCCCACAGGGCTGCTGGGGCATTCACATCAGCAGTTTACATTGGCTTGTGATTCTGTGGGCTGTTACCTGGTGTCAGTTCAAGGCCCCTGTAGGCTGCCTGGCCATACAAAGTGGATGCTGCAGCAGCAATATCATGGAGTAGTTTGGCCAAACTCTGGACACAGGGGGTATTAAATCCCAGCTCTTCAGCCTGCCTCACACAGGGGCTGAAGGGGCTGTGAAAGTGAGAGGAGGCCCCAGGGCAAAGAGTCACAGGTATTTAAAGTTGAACATTGCTGGACTGGCATTCATGGGACTGAGTGCCAAGGAGATACAGGTAAACGCTGACATATTTCTCCAGGAAAACGGAGCCTCAGACCCAGACGCGTAGCTAGGTTCAAGCACCACCCGCCTTCTCTTCTCATCTGTGTGCCTTTGTGCAGTGACCGAGCTGCGCAATCCTGTCAGTGGTCCCCAGGGAGCTCCTCGACTAGACCACCACCAATTCCATCGTTGCTAAACTCCTCTCTCCAGCCAATCCAGTATATTTAATCTCCATTTCACAGTCTGATCATTCAATTCTCATAAAGGAAATGTCCTACTGATATTCCTTCTGCCAGTTTCCCCCCTGAAATGGCTTCTAAACCTCTGATCAACACTCACTACCTCTAGGATGAGCTCAGCCTGTCCATTGGACACCACCTCAACACAGGTACAGTAATCATTTTGGTTGTTTCACTACCACTGAGTAATTTAAACTTGACACATTCTGTAAATCAAACTGTAATTTGGGAAGAACATCAACTTTGAAGGCAACTGGACCTGGGTTACAGTCCCAGCTCCACCACCTTGTCCAAGGGCAAGGACCTTAATCTTAGCAGCCTTGGTTTCTTCATCTGTAAAATAGAGATGATGGTAATATATCAAAGGGTTGTTTTGAGGATTAAATGAGATACTGCCTGTGGCAGCACATAACATGTGGCAACTATTTGACAAATGTTAATTATTAATCGTTTTGCCCTCAATATGAGTATTGTTATTAGTATCACCTTGCTATAAATATGACATGCATTCTCTAAAGCTAATGATAGGATCTTTTCTTTTTATTTACAAAAGAGAAATAGACCCCCAGACACAGAAAACAAACTTATGGTTACCAAAGGGGAAAAAGGGGGAGAGAGACAAATTAGGAGGTTGGGATTAACATATACGGTCTAGTATATATAAAGTAGATAACCAACAAGGAACTACTGTATAGCACAGGGAACTATACTCAATATTTTGTAATAACCTGAGAGGGAAAAGAATCTGAAAAAAGTATATAGATAGATAGATATAACTGAATCACTGTGCTGTACACCTGACACTAACACAACATTGTAAATCAACTATACTCCAATAAAAATAACTAAATAAAGCTAATGATCATGTGTTCTGTGTCTTTGGTATCCTCTCTATACCTGATTTTTTAAAGACAGACTTTCTGTACAGTAAGCAGTCAGTAAACACAGTGTTTAAAAAGAGATGGGCCCTATCTAAATTAGAAAAATATGGAAAATTCTAAACATTGAAAATTGCTCATATAATTCTTGAGACCATGGCTTTAGTTTTGATACAAGTATTGATTGTCTACTGTAGTTGGGAAAGTAGATGTGGGCTACTCATTATAATATTCAACTCTAGGGAAGACTTTCTTAACATACCTTAGTGACTTTTTGACAATGCATGTGCTCCAAAATAAGTATTTACTGCCAGGCCAAAAGGCAAACTTTTTAAAGCATTTCACATTTCACAGAAAAATGTACTATCAAATGTTATTCAAATGAAAATTTGTCATGGTTTGTAGAACCAGTCAATATTTGGAACTAGGGAAATCACTGATATATAGAATTACAATAGACCCTTTTGTTAGATTCTTAAGTATCAAGTAGCACACTATTAGGGTGCTTCCAAAACAAAGTGAGACAAGCATAAGGACTTTTCACCCACCTTTGGGCAGAATTTGTATTGATGCAGTGTCATAATGATCTATTCCCCAACTCCAATGAGACCTATCATGTCCCATTCTTGCATTATTGGGAGCTAGGTACCTCTTGCTTGAAATATACTTTCTCTTCCTTTCCATCCATCCATCCATCCATCCATCCATCCATCCATCCATCCATCCATCCATCCCCTTTTTCTATTGTCTTTCAAGGTGCAAATTAAGAAATCCCTTCACTACGGTGGTTTTTTCAGCTGTTCGGCTAAGATGACTGACTTTCAGCCTCATTTTAAAGCCATCAAAATGTGTTTCTTTTGGCACATGATGTATACCTCTCTATGGACGTTCATCTTTTTTTAAAGTATAGACCCAATCTTTCCAAAGATTATAAGCTCTTGGAGGAGGGGAGTAGTGCCTTGGACTTTACAGTTTTCAGCATTATTCTTACACACAAAGAAATTCAAGGTTTTTGCTTAATAATGATACTGGATGATATCTCCTCTGGATTGTTTTCTTTGCTTATTTGTTTTGTTTCCATCTCTGCAGAACTGGTCAAGCTTCTACAAACATGAGAAATCATTAAGATGTGGATGACCTGACAGCTAATGCGGACATGGAAAAGCAGCAGCGCTGGCCATGTCAGACTTAGTGGTCAGCCCTGGAAATGCTTCCATATGATGCTCTGTTGGACCTCCATTCTGTGCCCTGATGCTAGGACAGTGGCTTCTAATGAGGACTTCTAGAGCCTCAAGAATCCTTCAGTGGGGATGCGACAGACACTGTTATGTGTCTGCCTATGGCAGAATGTATTTTCCATAGATGGCTATGATACTAACTCCCATCCTGCATGCTCTTCTATAATGTGACCCTGCTGTTTCCTCATTAAGATGAAGTCTCATTCTCCCTTTGAATTTGAGTGGACTTGTGACTCACTCTTCACCAAGAGAATGAGTACCAGTGATGCTCATGACTTTCAAGGCTAGCTCACGGAAGACCATGAACTTCTCTCTGATTCTCATGGAAGTCTCCCTCTCAGAACCCAGCCACCATGTTGTGAGGATCCCTGTCACAGGGAGAGGTAACATGTAGGTGTCCTGGTCCATAGTCAGAGTAGAGCAGGTCACCTTGTCATCCCAGCCCAGGCGCCAGCTATACGAATAGAATGTCCAGATGATTCCAGTCCCCAAGCATTGTAATCAATCCCAGTCATTCGAGTCTTCCTAGGTGAAGCCCCAGATACTGTGGGGCAGGGAAGAGTCATCCCCACTGTGTTCTCTTATAATCCACTAAATCCGTGAATATAATAAAATGGAATGATTTGTTATGCAGCCACAGTAACCGGAAAACTGCCCAATGTTCATCCCCGTCATCCTCTTTGCTAGGGGTTGGCACATTACATGGGCCATATCCAATCCACGCCTGGTTTTGTAAACAAAGTTGTATTGAAACAGAGCTATGCTCATTCATTCACATATTGTCTATGGCTGCTTCTGTACTACATTCTGAGACAAAGCATAGAATATTCACTAACTGACCCTTTACAGAAAAAGTCTGTGACTCTATACTGGGGTTCTCAAAGTATCATGCCCCGGCCGGTAGCATCTGCATCACTGAACTTGTTGGAAATGCAAACACTTGACCCCTACTCCAGACTTACTGAATCAGAGATTCTGGGGGTGAGGCCCAGAACATTTTGTTTTCGTGAACTCTTTAGGTGCTCTTAATGCACAATGAGGTTTGGGAACTACTGCTCTATGTTAACAGAACCCTGATCTTTTTCTTGAGGCTAAAATATTGCTAGCCTTAGCTGGGATTATGGCTACGCTACACAGGACAATCCTGTTACCTGCTTTTCCAGATTCCCTTATGGCGTCGCATAGCTCTGTGACAGTTCTGGCCATTGAGATGGAAGGAGGACTTTGCTGAGGGTACTTCTCGGAAAGCTTTTGCTTTACTGATGAAAATGACAGATCATCTAGTGATGACCCCTCACTCCTCCTTTTGGCCTGTAATGCTGGTAGGAGGCCTGGAAATCATAGTTGCTTCATAACCATGGGGTAACTAGCCTAAGGATAGATGCCTAAAAGGTAAGGCTGCTGGAAGAAAATGACAAAAGAACTGGATCCTTGGGGACATCGTTGAGCACTGGAATCGAGGCCATAAGAAAATATACCACGAATTATTTAGGCCACTATTAGTTGCAGGCAAACAGATTTCTAACTCATATAATAGGCATACAAAACAAAACACCAACAAACAAAATAGGCATACCAATCTCTCAGCCATTTTCAATATTTTCAAAAAACTCTCACACTGCAAATCTGGCCTTGAAGAGGCACTACAAGCCATATGACAGGTCAAATACGCTTGCTTCTGGCCAGATTTATATCAATTCATTTTGTTAAGAGTAATCCTTTCAAGTTATGTAGCAGCCAAATTTGGTGATAATTCCATCTAAGACTTATCAACCACTTGCCAAATGCTTTGGCACTCTTCTCATATGACCTCACAGTTTTTAGCCATAATCCCCATTTCTCCCCATCTCAGATGGGGAGACTAAGGTATAAATCAAAAAGGTGACTTTTTCAGTTGGTATACCATTCATACCAGTCCAGAGGATCTGATTTCAGAGCCCATTCTCCCAACCAACCACTGCTAATATTAAGTGACTTCTTGATTTAATTGCATATTCCACAAACATTTATTAGGTTATAGCCAAAGTTTTCAAAAGGCACAACCTTGTAGCAAACGTGTAGATCAAAAGGAAAAGATGCCTCAAATGCTATTTGTGGCAAAGAGGTTCAAAATTTCTGAAATTAGACAGCTCAGTGAACCTGGCCTGAACCTGAAAGTGTGTCCGTCTGCCTGGCATCTCAGCAAGAGTTATAGTCGCCGGGATCAAAGAAGGAAGAGTCTCTGAATGTTAACATGGACTTCAGACAGTCACCACCACTGTGGAAAATGACTTAGATAAGGCAGAGTGTATGTGCACCATTTTCTTTACATCCCTTATTCCTTCCATGCATCCATCCATCCATGTCTGCTTCCCCAAATCACTCCCCTTTCAGTCTTTGGAGGTGTTGGAGGGCAAAGGAGAGCCTTTGAACAGATATCTCCCCCTGAGATGGTGTCCTTCAGAGGGCTCAAAGTCCCCCTTTTGTGTCTACAGGTTGAGAACTGTCTCTCTGTACATCTCCCAGCCTCTTACGACCACAGAGCGCGAGAATAGAAATGCTAATGTGACATTATGAATGAGAGGTAAGGACTGTCCGGCCTTTTGTGGACGGGAGGCCTTTTGGGGTGAGTGAAATGTACCCATACAGTAGAGTGAATGCCATCCCCGGATGTTCCCACAATCAGCACTCCGAGATAGCCCAGGCACTGGTGGGCTTTTCATCCAGGTCCAGTTTTGAAAGACAACTTGACATTCTTATAATGCCATGCAAACGTATGCGCTTATACAATGACAGTGATTACTCAGACTCCCAAGACAAGCCACATGTATCTTAATAAATGAAGACTACAGATTAAACAAGTTAGAGAAGAATGGTCTTTCACGGAGGGAGAAGCCATGGCTTGGGTTCTTCAGATGACGAGACAAAGTGGTTAAATCATTCTCAGTAAGCAGCTGCCCCAGACACATGCAGCATTTCTTTTGTTTCCAGCTACACTGTGTCCCACCCTCCCACTCTGCCCACCTCGAAGTGCGACTCACTCTGAAATGCCCAAATCAAATGTCACCCTCTTTATGAAGCCCTTTTTGATTCTCAAACCCCACCCCAAGCATAATTCCTGACACCCTCTTTGCTGATTCCAGACTCCTTATTTAGATCTCCATATCACATAAATATAATTGAATTATGAGTTGTAGTAAGCGGTGGCTATGACTCCTTTCCTCTACCTACCCTTTCCCCAAATATGAGCTCTTCAGAGGACAGATGATGTCTTATCTCACCATCATGAACCCACCCCTCACACTTTGGCCTGGATTAGTGCCCTGTGTGGCTGGGCAGGTTGTAATTGCATAACCCCCTGGGGTACTATTCACATCAAAATCTAGATGAATGGCAACTTCGAGGATCGTGCAGCATGCAAATCTTTTCTTCATTCCTACCCAATACAGGAGTCCATTAAATGTTTATTAAATTAAATAAGGGCAGACTAGTTGGGACAGCCGTAGGAAAGAAGAGGAACGTGATTTCTTTCACATTCATATGAGCTGGCTGTAGGGTTCAGCTCTTTTCATTGGCATATCAGTCTATCTAATCATAGCTAATCAGGTGTTAGTGGCATATGGTTTGAGGGAAATAGTGTTCTCTGCTATAGGTGTCAGTTAAAAAAGAAATTGAAAGCTTCAGTTGATGCAAACTGCCTGCTTAACTTGAGGCCATGAGGAGATGGTGACAGACAAGCTTTACATTCTCAACTTGCAATCAATTTGCTCCTGACCATGATTCTAAGTATTAACCTTGTTCTAGCAAACTCCTGGAGTGTGGGGCTGGGAAGAGAAGAGCAGGCACAGAGGAAGCTGAGATCAGCCAGAATAGCTAATGAACCACTAGATTTGATCTTTACGGGAAAGGGAAAAAATGGTCTTGGTATGGAAAACAAAACACAAGAATCCATTCCGTTGGTAACCCGACCACGGCTTGCTTTGCTGCCGACACGGTCTAGTGCAATGCCTGTTTGTTCAGGTTTTCTGCCCCATCAGAAGATATGGGTGTTGGCAAACAGGGATTCCAATTTGTAGCTATTTTGTATTTGTTTCCATGTGTTATATAATGCTCCTATGGGGATCTATACAACAGATACTGAACAAGTGAAACCATCTGAACAAAACAAAAATAACACAGAGAGAAGGTTATAGAAGTATGGCCTGTTAAAACAAAAAGGGGAACAGGACAGAATTGGACAACCAATTCTTTTTGTTGTTATTGTTCTAAAGTTTTATAAAATTCTGAACCAGAAGTGGCAATGTAATCATAAAGATGTATTAACAGAAATACAAGGAAGACAGCAAATGCCAACACCACAATTCTTCCTCAGGAATTTGTCATCTTGTCTGTCATCTTAAAGGTGCCCTATTATACCGTTCACATACTGTATATTTGTTCCTCCTACTTTACAGAACATCACAATGGTTCTTTTGTTCTTTTATTGTCTTATATATATATATATATTTGGCATTAAATTTGATATCATGAAAGGATGTGAATCCAGCGTTCTCAAAATATTTTGGCTTCCTGTACTATCTTAGCCAGCTTAACTTCAGAGTTCAAATCGGGGCACAATGATGTATTTAGGAGGGTTAAAAGGTGGGAGAGATTTAATATCCCACTAAGTCTATTGCTAAGGAAATTAATAACCTGACAAAATATTTAAGTAACAAGCAGTGGATTTCATTTTATTTGGTAGGTTTAAAACTAATAATAAATAATAATATTTGACTATTGCTTTTTCAATATGATAAAGTATGAAGATGGTTAAAATACTCCAGAATCTCACTACACAGATTGCCCCCGTTTTGTGTTTTGAATTTATTTTTTTATACAGCAGGTTCTTATTAGTTATCTATTTTATACATATTAGTGTATATATGTCAATCCCAGTCCCCCAATTCGTCTCACCACACCCACCTCCCACCCCCGCCACTTTCCCCCCTTAGTGTCCATACGTTTGTTCTCTACCAGATTGCCACATTTTGATCTTCAAAAAAAAAAAAAAGAAAGAAAAGAAATTCATATACGATTTTTAAAAATCAAAGGAACAGGGTGATATCAAATTGAGAAGCCTAGTTCTTCCACAAGAACTGTGGTCCTGAGTGTGATTCCTGGACCAGCAGCATCAGTAGCCTCTAGGAAATTGTTAGAAATGCATATTCTTAGGCTCCACCCCAGATCCACTGCATCAGAATTCCTGGGGGTGGGATTTGGGTTTTAACAAACCCTCCAGGTGATTCTGACACATACTGATATCTGAGAACCACTATTCTATGCAAAGGCAATCACAGTTCAATTTCTTATGTCTTTCCAGTTATATTTTAATCTCACACATGCACACATATACATGCACATACACCATTTTTCTTTATACAAAAGGAACTACTTATACACACTGTGTGATTGTTGCTTTAAATCCTTAAACTACATCATTTCTCAAACAGGTCTTTCCATTTCCGCACTTAGAGACACACTTCATGCTTCAGAAGATTATAAACCCTTTCAGTGGATATGCCACACACCTTAATAGTTCAGCCAGGTCTCTGGCACGGTTATTTCTGCTATCTGTGGTTTGGTTTCTTAGTTTTACCGTGCTGATAAAACTACACAGGTACTTTTGTTTTGTTTAGTTTTTTGCTGGTGCATCTTGGAATACATGTGTGAGTATGTTTTTTTAAATAAGTTCCTAGCAGGGCTGACTCAAGATCATAAAGAAATTTATATTTTACATTTTGGTGCATGTGACCTTAATGTCGGAAAAAGAGCGTGCACCAGTCTACATTTCAAGCGACAGTTTACTAACGGCGTCTATTTTTCTGGATCATCACTGACACTGGATCTTATCAAAATTATTTTAACTGGTGTCAATCTGATTGATTAAATATGGCATCTCATTATTGTTTAAGTTTAATTATGAGGTTGAAGATGGTCATTTTATATTTTTATTTGCCATTTATACTCCTTTTTCAGTGACTTGTCCATTTTCTCTTGGGTTAGGCATATTTTGTCCTCACTGATTTGTATGGATTTTTATAAATTAAGAAAACTAGTCTTGGCCTGTCACTTGTTTTTACTGTAATTTTTATTAGTTTGGACTTTTTAAAGTTGGTCATAACTTTATAAAGTTGTTAATGTTTTCCTGTCCATGCTCTATGTATTGTATCTTTCCTGGAAAAAACTTCCACCAATTCCAAAATTCTAAATAAATTCACCTATGATTTTCTTCAAATCATCATAGTTTAGCTTTTTACTTTCCATAATTTACTTTAGTAAAAGAAATGAGACTGAAATCTAGTTTTTATTTTTTTCATACAGCTAGTCGCTTGTCCCAACATCACTTAGTGAACAAGCTCTCTTTTCCCAATGATTTGAATATCACCTTTACCTCTGATCCGGAGAATTCAGGGACATTCTCCTATAACCTACTGGTTCTCTATTTTCAAGCTGTTTCAATTAGTACATCTTCGTTACCAGTTTTTATACTAGACAGAGTTACTTCTATCTCATTTATTCCTCTTCTTGAAAAATGTCATGGCATTTTTCATTTGTTTATTTTTCATGGCGAACTTTGTGTCATTTTGTGAAGTGCAGAAACAAGTTTAGATGGAATGTTAACACTGAATTTATACTTTATGGAGCCTTGTCAACGCACATCTGTTTCTTACAAAAGAATACAACAATTTCTAGTTTTACAAAAGTCATCTTCTACGTAACATTAGAGCTTCCAGTTTTCTTCCTATCGATCCTTCACAGTTCTGGTTACCTTCAATATTAGGTATTTTACTTTTTGCCTGCTGTGATAAATGGTTTCTTCCTCCCAATGTATTTTCTAACTATTCATTGATTGTATACAAAGCTACTAATTTTTAAAATCATACCCCATGTGAACAACAGAAAAAGAACAAAAGAGTAGCGGTCATCAACCATTTATACAAGGGTTAAGTCACAACCCACTGCAGTTGCCCTTGGAAAGTAAACTCTGAGGGGAATTCAGGATGAAAAAACAGGATGGGGCCCTCTGTGCTTTAGATAAATGGGCTGCTAGATAGTTAGATGCATATCTCAGAAGAATTTCAATGGCCCCAGATACTTGCATCTTCCCATACACAGAAAAGCACTAAAATCATTAACTTGAATATCTGTTCTTTGTGATTAGTAGTCTTTTCCCAAGATGTATGCCTGACTACAAGTATTTCCCAGCCAAAAAATTCATATAAATACTGGTTGCTCCCCTACCTCCTGGAGCAGCTCCTTAAAGCTGTCTCCTGGGCTGTAGTCCTCAGTAAGACCCTGAATAAAACTTAAACTTAGAACTCTCATGTTGTGAATTTTTCTTTAAATTGACACCATATGTCTGCAATATACATGATTCATGAAATGAATTCTTAAAAACACATGCAAAAACCATATCTAAATGAACGTTATCTACTGAAAAGAGACATGAACAGGCTTTGCTGAGAAAGTGTTTTGAGTATACATACGTGTATATATGTATATATGTATGTATATATTACAATATATATAGTTTGGAATTGCCCACAGAAGACAATGTCCCATTTACTTTCTAGTGGTACACGATTTTTTGACACTGATTGACATGGCCTTGCTTGGTGAACCAGTATATCAGCTAAGCTTTGTTTAGACAAATATAACCATTTCCTTATATTATCCTATGAAAATAAATAGAGGAAGATCTGTTACCATTCAGAATATTCCAAAAAAGAGTGTTAATTCTAAATAAATGTTTAAGTATGAAGTTACAGAAATGCCTCGGCCAATGGAGTGACCATTGAGGTCTCAGTGAAGAATTCAGAACAACAACTGAATGCATCTATCGAAATGAAAAGAACAGTGACAAGAAAGACCTGTTTTGTTCTTCATGAGAAATAAAAAGAAGAGTAGAATTGATTAGTAAATCTAAAAAGCTTAGCGTGAGGGAGGAAAAATAATTTCCCCTCTACCCTTCTAGGTTATTTGCTGGGACACCTCTGTAATAAAAAGATGATTAGCAGATGATTAATAACATGTATTCCTCCTGTACACATGGGAAAGACCCAGGAAAATCAAGTAACTCTCCCAAATGGCCCAAGCCACCACATTAAATAACATCTCCAGCCAAAGACAAAAAATGTTGGTAAGGGAGGGGCAGACCAGTTATAAGAGGTTACCAGGAAAAGCACAGTGAACAGGGTAAGATTGTTACACAGAGTTAAGTCTTTGCCTTCCATAAGAGTTTTTAGAGATTTAGTCATCCTTCCCTTCCTGGTACAGAGAGGGAGACACACTTATAAATGGAGTTTTCCCTTGTAAATGTAAATTGCTCTTACAAAAGAGTAACTTCTACTCTGTTTTAAGAGCTTCATCTGTGTTTGCTATTTCTTAAAAATAGTCAGCCTGAGCGTTATAAATTCAGCTCCCCTTATAAGCTAAAAAATGAAAGAACATAAAGCATAATGAAGATGACAAAGGGAGAACACAAATAAACATTAAAAATAATAATGGGACAGTAACACAAAGAGGAAGCAAAATTAATGATAAAATAATACTTCATAAAACTCTTCCAAATATATAAAAATATCTACTTTCTAGGTATAGTTAAATGGACCAAAGAGAACAGATGAAAAGCCAAAACTGATTATTTTATTCCTAGTGACATTTTATATGTTAACTAATTATTTTATAAATTTTTCAGTTGATTATATTGGATTTGATAGGAATACAATAATATAAGCAGCAATTAATGTTTGTCTCATCCTTACCAATATTTACCCCTTAAATTATCATTTCTCATGTAAATTTCAGGTGCTATTTCTAGAACAATATTAATAGTGGAGATGGTAGGCATTACTATCTAATTCTTACTCTAGATATGAAAATAAAACTTTTAATGTTTCACCATTAAACTTGTTGCTAGATATTTATTTGAGAAATATATATTCTTGGTAAATGGTATAATATTCTTTTAATGTACCACTATTCTACTTGCTAACATTTAGTATTTCTGCCCTAACATTAATAAGGTTGTACTGAGATTGTAGTAAGTACGAATATTGTATTTTGTCATCTGAATCAGATTTCTATTTAAATGTTGTGATGTCATTGTACAAAGATCTTGAAAGTTGGCATTCTTTACGTGTGGAAAGCTTAAATAATTTTTAAATTTTCAAAAAAGAGCTGATTTACAAGAACTACTCTTTGAAAACCATTTGACTATGGAAATTTCTTTTTGCTCTAACTTTTTAATAATTTCCTGAATAATTTTCATAGTTACTCATCAACTAGAAGTTTCATCTCTTCTCTGGGGACACATTTGTTAATTTTTAGGTTCCTAAAAATTTGGGAATTTTTAAATGCACTTTATAGTGATTTCCAATATAACATTTCCTTGATGCCATTTTTAATTTTGTGTATTTGTGTTTTCTTTTTTTAAGCTCTGGTTCCAAAAAAGTACTTAGGTTATCAACCTGAAACTATGTTTCCATTTTCTAATAATAATAATCATCATTTTAATTTTTCCTTTGCTATCTCCTTTTCATTCTGCAGATTTTTTTCAATTATTCTATATCCCACTTTTTTCTTAGATGCTAAATAGCCTTTCATGGCCGAGGATATTTCTGAAACTTTATTTTGGGTACTGTTTAGAATCTGCATTACATTCGTTTGAATCATCTATATGGTGACAAATCTTTCTCCTTTGTGTTCATGTTATAATGTAAGAAAAGTGGCTGAATGTTATTTCAAACAAAGCTTGCCTGATATGGTTGTTCACCAGCTTGGTCATACAATTTTGCGTCAAAAATCATGTGCCTCGGTGATTAAATGAGGCATTCTTTCCTGTGGGATTCATACAGTGACTCTGAAGGCAATCCAAAAGACAGTTCAAAATATATTTCACCAAAGGCTATTCTTTAGAGGCGAACACTTCTTTGGATGTGTAAGCACTTCTTCTTGTCATTTTAAGGGCTCATTACCATGGAGTCAGATGTGTGCTCACTGTGGCTAGAAATCAGAAAGGCAGATAAACCAAGAATGCCAAGTGAAGACTCCGCAAAGCTGGGAACTCTGTGGTCGTCCTGAGCTGATCCTTTTTATTCCGTCTAAAATACGAAGTCGTCCATTTCAAGGAGAGGCATAGCTGCCTTTACTTATAGTTATTAGACAAATATGCAAAGCAAAAATCTGCTTTTCTAAATGAAGAATGAAGCACAAGCCAGTATAAATACTTCAAAACAGAGTGTGCTTTTGATAAAGGGTAATGAAGAGAGAAACCACGAAAAAAGACATTGGTAAACATGAAGTTTTATATGTATCCCATAGCCAAAGCGAAGGTTCTGAAGACTCTCATAATACCCTTACATATTATAGTTCTGTCATTTGATGTGAATAGTTAATGTCATTTATGAAGAAAGCAGTCACACTTCCTGGATAATTACCACATATCTATTAAAATGAATCACGTCTCCCTTTAAAATGTGCATTTATTACGCACATTACGCCCCTTCGGTCAATGCATATCTTTTCCTTCATTATACTACTAAAATGTCAGCCCTGCTATGTTGAAGAAATCAATAATTAAGTAGATTTATGGTAATTACCTCCCAGTAACACATTTTTTTCCACCTTAACAACACAAACCTAATCCACTAACATCAAAGTTACACAAATATATTGGTGAGAAGGTCATCATGTGAAAATGCAACTGTTGGGGAGGGGAAGATTTCCCCCTTCCCTTCTACGTTCTTTTATTTAATAACTACATTGACACAAGACAGATTTACAGGAGAAAAAGATATAAAAAACAAATTTTAATTTCATACATACGGAGGTCTCACAGATGTAGGACCTAAGAAGTGACCAAAGAAGGCAACTTTTATACTTTTTAGTCAAAGAAACAATAAATTTATGAGGAATAGACAAGGCAAACTAACTAGGCTTGTGTACTAATTAGTGGCGAATCTAAGCAGTCTGTTTACATAGGCTTCTAGCCCTGAATTCCCGGTCTCTGCTGAGAAGGATGTCTCTCTACCTCCTGGTGCAGGGAAGGTACCTTTCACCTGGGAGATTTATTTCCCGCTTTCAGGAGGGTCTGAGTATTCTTTTGGTACCAGCTGTTTCTCAAGTGACTTTAATTCGAAATAATCAATATGCCACATAGGCATATTTTGGGGCAACCTGCCCTGGGCCCCATCGTAACTCAATTTACAAACGTTGTGAATCACATTTTAAACACCATCTCGAGAGGAAACACCGAGTAACCTTTCTGAGTGACTCACGTGAACTTCAGCTCTACATTTATGAAAAGCAACATTCTACATTCTGTGGCTCTGGGAATTTGGAGTCAGCCTTAAAACTTACACAAACAACAACAGAAAAACCATGACTCTCAGCAATGACAATAAGATGTGTCATATCTTATAAAATGTTCAGGTGTCTCTAAGTTTTTCAGTAAACCACTCAATTTGTGTCTAAGCTACCAGGAACTGGAAAGAATTGGCCACTGCAGTGAGTTTACCATCTCAGTGGCTAAAGATGATCCCCCAGTCAAAGTAACTGGTCATACACAAATGGGCTGCCCATAGACATGATGAAAGGATCAGAGAATTATCCTCAAAGTTACTTCTGTGCTGTAGGGGAGCACAGTTTGCCACCCCAAAATGTGCATTTTTACCATGAGGATTATTTCAGGCTGACTGTTTTTAAGAAACAAAAGGCTCAGGAAGAGCTCTGGCCTCTCCCTTAACTTCCTTAAATAATTTAGGTAGGAGGGCCTATCTCAGGAAGAGAGATATCACCAGGTTTAACTACAAAACATAGTGTCCCATTGTCTCTGAATAGCACGAGAAACATTTGTTTACCAAACATTTGATGTTCTCATCTTCTTGTAAATTATTTTCCTCTCCTTGTAAGTCCTAAACCTTTACCGCTTTCTCCTTTTTTTCCAGATGGCACATAAGCCTCAATGACCTAACTTGTCCTGGGGGTCTCATTTTTCGTATGAGGCCCCACATACATATAAAATTCAATCAAATTTTCTCCTGTTACTGTCTCATGTCCATTTAATTCTTAGACCACCCAGAAGGATCTGAAGGGCAGAGGAAATCTTCCTCCCTTCCTCTCTATCTGCAGGGTTCGGTGGAAACAAAAGTGGTGAGAGTCCTTTTTCTCTCCCGCTAAATTTGCCTTAGCAGGAGAAAATATTTGTGGAGCTAGTTTCTTGGGTGCAGCAGCTCTGGTGAAAATCTGACTGATCTTTTTCCTCCCAGGGATGGTCACTGTTTTTCTTTGTGACTGTTGTGCAATTTGTCTTGTTCTATGTCTTGAGAGCTTGGCTTTATGACCAGTGAGAATATTCTGTCTGGTCTCCACTATCTGGAAGGTGCGCTTAGCAGCGTGCATTTGGTGGCCAGCAGAATAGACTAGGATTCCAAGCAGCTGTAGCCAGTTGGTCAGAAGCACAGGCAACAACTTGAGTTTGCAATTGGCGTCTCTTTGTCCAGCTGTGTCAGCCCTCAAGGGAATTTATCATAAGGGGGTCCGGTCCACAAGGGGCCTTTGTTATCTCAACCTTCATTGTCTTGCGAGTACTCCAGGGACAACAAAGGTCTTTGCTTTCTTAGACTAATTCTGGGGGTGCACTTTCTGGATCTTATGAGGGACGCATCCTTTGTGTCTCTTGTGTCTTTGGTTAAGCCATAAAAAGGTTTCTTGGTTTAAGCTGCTATTTGAGATTAATATAAGATCCTACGTATCAATGGCCAGATGGTCCTCTGAATTGGCTTTGTTTAAATGGAAAATTTTTAGATAGCTCTCATCCTAAAACCAAATTAAAAAGTGGAAGAATATACATATATATTTACATATTTACACACACACACACACACACACACACACACACACAACATGTAGCTTTAGGGACTTCTTTAATAAGATGGAAGGTCAGTAATCAGAACAAAAATCAAAGTTCGCTCAAACCCCTTCCTATTAGTCTTCAGACATTTGCAACTATTGTTAAAAAAAAAAAAAAAAAAGATATCAGGACATTGGAAGTACAACTGCCCTGCACTTAAGAAAAATTTTTTTAAAAAGAGACAGGGGCTTCCCTGGTGGCACAGTGGTTGAGAGTCCACCTGCCAATGCAGGAGACACGGGTTCGTGCCCTGGTCTGGGAAGATCCCACATGCCGTGGAGTGGCTGGGCCCGTGAGCCATGGCCTCTGAGCCTGTGCGTCCGGAGCCTGTGCTCCGCAACGGGAGAGATCACAGCAGTGAGAGGCCCATGTACCACAAAAAAAAAAAAAAAAAAAAAAAAAAGAGAGAACTATTACAAATGGGGCAAATAAAAAAATCTTAAATGTGTGAGAACTATGGTCCTAGAAGCTATAAATATCTTTAAAAAACTGTGTGTTGCACCCTATTTGCAGCTGGACTTGTAGGCTAAACTCCATTCGTGACTACAGTCTAACCAATCTGCTGCCAGCCCTCAAGAAAATTACAACCTAGGATTACAATGGCCATTATGAGAAATGTTCCAATTAGACGAGATTTTAAAAGTACACTTAAAAGCAAGGACTTCCAAATCACACAAACAGAATGGGATACCTATTTTAATTGGTATGCAGGAGGCCTCCAAAATGTTTCAAAATTCCAAATAGCTTCATTGAAAGATTTGTTGTAACAGGCAGAAAATAAGATAGGTGGCTCCCTGTCTGACTGAACTCTTGACCAAAACTGATATTCAGAGTTTAATAGGAATGTTTTTTAGGCCTTTTCCCCTAAGCTAAATGTACCCAGAGAGAAAGAAAAACATGCCAACAGAGGTGGATGGGTATATTAGTCCTTTGCAACTAACCTTGCTGATGTATCTCAAAAGGCTTATAAGTGTTCTGGCCTTATAAAACCCAAGTCCTTCTCGGAGGAAAGTACATTCCTTCCCTTTGTTTTTGAGATGTAAACTTTCTGCAAAATTCAGGGAGGTAATTCTTATAAGAAGAAGAACAAAAAGGGGACGAGATCATTTGAAAATTTAAAAAATGAGAATTCATATGTCTTATTTTTATTGTTGTTTCATCTTTCTATATTTAAATATATTTATTGAGTGACACTTTTTATCTTTATTATCTCTTTATTCCTAAAATTTAAGTTCTATTAGTTGGTTGAATTCTGTATTCTTACATCCCCTTTCCCCTCTCACCAAAAATGGCCCAAGAGGACTTAATCCCCTCAGTTTTTATTCACTTGATGATCTATTCTTTGGCTCTACAGTCAAAGGATAAGTGAGTTATTACCTTTTTCCACCATAATTTCTTTTCCTTCAACCTTGTAGACACTGATCAACTTTCTTCTGGCATCAAATACTACATCAAGCACCTCATCTACTCACTTTTTTTGCTTATGCAGAAATGTAATTTTTTTCTTTATACCTGTAGTTCAGTAATTTCAATATTACAGTGCCTTTCTATTGATAATTTTATCAAACTTTCCTGTTTTTCCTTACAAATTAAGATCTTCTATTCAACTGATATTTTCTCATTCTATCTTTAAATACATTTTTTTCTTACATTTCTTCTCAGTGTCAATTATATATATATTAGGTATCTTTTGATTTTCTTCTATACCTCTTATCTAATCTAGAATTATTTGACTTTGTTTTTTCTAAAATGTTAAGTATACAAAACTTATCTCCCAGTTCTTTATCAAAATTTAGTCTAGCTTCTCCTTTTGTTATATTTAATGTGGCTTATCTCTCTATTGCTTTTATGCTTTGAAATATTAACACTTTTTGTTTGAACACTTTTATCTCTTCTTAGAGCTTTATTTTTGGAAAAACATGTTCACTTGTGCTTTTGAGAATACGAAGGACTATTTTCTAAAATATTCCTCTGTTTCTTTGTGTAATTACTCTTACGATGTATTGTTTCTGTCTGCTTTTACTCATGTTTCGCAATTTTACTTTCACTCTTTTTTTTTCCTCCTTTGTCTTTTGCTAGTTCTTATTATTTATTTTTGAGGTAGGTTGGCTATTCTGTGCAGAATAGTATTGGGAAGGAAGGGTTAGCATGGTGGGATGGGTATGATGGGACACCTGCAGCTGCTGCCCGGCTGTGTTGGACATCTGAGGGCTTGTGTCAGTGAGGCTCACAGCCAGCACTCTGGGGAAGGGCTCTCTGTGCTTTTCTCTGATACCATTGCCTCCTTTCTCTCCTTCACACCCTCTCACTTCAGGTAACACCCCTCAGCTGAGAGATCTGGTTACAGAACACAGAAATTACTCCTCTGCATATCCCCCCCCACCAAAGCTCATCTTCTTTCTCTGTTCGATTTGCCTCAATATAGTTTTTCTCTTCTACCAATGCCAGGTCATACTAGCGACCTGAGATTTATAACTCCAGGCAAAGAATCTTTAGATTTATCTTTCAGAATGACACTTGGTACCCAGAGCACCAAGATGGCAAAAGTCAGTTCTGAGCTCCCAGAAAAGTTGAAAGGATTTTACAATGAACACCCATATACCATCTAGATTTTACCACTAAGACCTCATTGTTTTTGTTTAATCATGTCTATCGATTTATCTATTCCCTTTTCCCCACCAATGAATTAATCATCTTCATTATTTTATTTTTCAAAAAAAAAAGAATAGCAATTTGGTAGGGGAAGTTGACTAGGAAATAGTAAAACTTCATTTACAGAAGCAGTCAGTTTAAAAATCACAGGTATAATGAAGTACTTGTATAGCTCTTTGATAAAAATGAGTAATGCTATCAAGTAATAAGTAATGTAATCAAGAATTATTTTATGCACAATTATTACAGGGACCAAACTTGCATTAATAACCAGATCCATACATTTCTTCTCTGTGTGACCTGGTCCACTGGGGCATCTTGCCTCAAAAAGTAAGTTTATTCAGATGCCATTCATAACATATAAAATTAAAATAGATAAATTCCTTCCATACAGCTCACCTTTCTTGATCCTGGTGCAAGCTGCCAGAGACCTGTTATAGCATACCTCATTACTACATCAAAGAGGACCACGATTCTCAATATGCCTGTGTTGGGGGGTGGGAGATGTTCCCTGCTAAAAACAGCTTCAGAGCTTTTTCACACTGCAGAGTCACACACAGAACCCACTAGAATTGTTCATACACTTGGCTCTCTGCCACAGATTTGACATTTGAGACTACTGCATGGAAGGTCAACTAACAAGTAACTTTCCTTCCAGGGGATATGACAGGAAGTGTTGAGAAAGAAAAGTACGAGATACTCAATATCCTCAAAGTCTGAAGGAGTCAGGAATTGACACAGGTGGCCCGCTTGCATTTCTTTCCTCATCATGGATCAACCTCAGGATGAAATGAAAAGAAAAAGCATGAGTCCAGTTCAAGTAGATTTTCTCCACCTCGGCTTCTACTAATAATGGCAGTATAAGCTTACTCTCGCTGGGGTAAAACCCATCAGTCTGGAGGGGTACAATCTGAAGAAGAAGGTCTAGCATGGGGAGATGGGAAACTGAACACACACTGGATGCCACGGTACGACATCACGCGGATGACTGTACAGCCCAGCTTTCCTGAGACAGTTCTGGTTTACTGTATTATTTATTATTATTATATATTGTTATATTAGCAATGCCCCTTTATCCTACAAAATGTCCTAGTCTGGATAAGAAATTGAATCCTCACCTAAGGTGTCACTGAATACAAAGATGGTGGAAATTTTTCTCCCATGACTTTTAACTGACATCAGTTACTAAATCAGGAAGAGACTTTTAATTAGCTGAATAAGTACCCCTACTAGGTGTAATGGCTCCCCAAAGAGGTGGGTAAAAACTCCAGAATGAAAATGGTGAGAACCACAGGGTATATCTACAAATAAGGTCGGGTGAACACAAAATCCTGATACATTGCAAAAAAACAAGACAAAAACTGTGCAGAGAAAATATTTCTAAATCAGCTGGGGTTGTAGCTGCCTTTCTACTTTGCTGACTATAAACGTCCAACACACAATTCTCAACATTGAGAGTTAAAGGTTTGTAGATAAACGGAGAAAACTGAAGTTTCCCTTGTCTCAAGAAGAACCTAGTCAAACACTGTTTGGACAAAGAGAAGATATGTATAGATTGTACAGACCTGTCATGCTCAAGAATCTGTCAAAAAAACCTAAGCCATACACTGCACCTGCATATGCCAGTATGGGGGAGAACATTCAGCAACTCAAAAGGAAGTTAAAAAACAAAGAATATAGAGGATAAATGACAAGCATAATTTTGAAGAAGAGGATACCGTTTTGTATTCTCTGGGTAAATGAGGGAAACACACTAAAACACCACGTAAGATAGAAAGGGAGACTGCCAAGTTAGAAATGAGTAAGAGGTAAAGACAAAGAATGCTGTTTGAAACATTAAACTGGCGTTAACATTAGGAGCTGTGGTACGTGGTATCCAAATATGATCACGAGAAATTCACTCCATTCCTATCGCCACGTGGCTCCTCCCATCAGGAGAATGCCATTTCCATGAATTGGTGGTCTTGTGACTGGCTTTGACCAACTAGAGGTGGGAGAAGTGGGGCTCTAGGACTTCCCAGACCAGCAATTAAACGGACTGGCAGCTTCCACTTTCTGAAAGCGTGGTTTCCATGTTGTCCAGGATAGACCAGTGGATGAACAGAGGCCATGTGAACAGAGGCTTGCAGGGAAGAACTGTTCCTATAGTTCAATCCCACCACAGTGCAAGCTGAATGCAGCCTGAGTGACCCCAGTTGTAATCACAGAACTGTCCACCAGAGCCCACCCAACACAACGGGTTCAAGAGAAATAATAAATATTAATTGTACTAAACCAGTAAGCTTTACAATGGCTTGTTGAGTAGCAACACATATACAAACAGTAACTACAGTAACTAACATTAGTCAGTAAGTAACTGACGTTCCTCATATAACTGGTATATGCCACACTTTCTGACAAGTACTTCATATGTGCTTTCTCATTTAATTTTCAAATCCCTCCTATTTTCTTCATCCCTAATAGCATTGCTTTATGTCAAACCAAACAGAAAAAATAAAGGATAAAAAGCTTTCAAGTTGGAGTCCTAGACTTCTGACTTGATCCAACCCCCAACTGATCCTCTCTGCTGTCAGTAGAGAGAGTTATGTAAAATGCAAATTAAGACATGACCCAACTACAAATTCCAGATTTCTCTGTAATCTGTCTCTCCAGTATATTTCTCAATTCTGCTTCAATACTATCCCGTTACTTGTCCCTCCTCCAACTTCACCCATGACGTCTCTTGCCTCTGTACCTTTATCCCAAAAGACCTTCTCTATTCTCATTAACTTCACCTGCAAACTTTTCATCTATCCTTCAAAGTGCGGCTCAGGTACCATCTCTTCTAGGAGGCCTGTCTTGACTGTATCGGCCCAGGACTAGATCAGGTGCTTCTATTTGGATTACATACAACACCATCAGTACAGTTATTATAACAACTTTGCCACTATACTGTATCTATTTGTTTATAAGTCAGCCATCTGCAGTAGACAATGACTCTGTAAAGACAAGGGTTTGCTGTTCCCAGCAGTTGCTCTGTAGCTGTGTGACCTTAGGCATGTTCTTAAGCTCTCTGTGCCTCCACAGTCTTTATCTGGAAGGTAGGATCTCTCCCGTAGAGTTCTGTTGTCAGGATTAAATGAGTTGGGCAAGTATTATGCTTAGAACAACTCAATTTTTTAACTCATTATTTTTATTATTGCTCAATATATGTTTGTTGACCATAATTATTCTGAAAAGACAGATAAGATTTGGCAGAGAAAGGGGGGAAGAAGGGGTGAGGGAGAAAGGAAGGAAAAAATGCAAGACGTAAGTAACGTTCTCCCTAACTCAGTAAATGTCTCACAGCTACCCAGGCACTCAGACCACAAACTCAGGAGCTCAGATCACAAACCCAGGAGGATTCCTGAGATGTCCCATAGCCCTATTTTCCTCATATTCAATCGTCGGCACACATCCCTGAATTTTTCCTCCAAAATGCCTGTTGAATCTGTTCACTTATCTCTATGTCAGTGGACAGCATCCTAATCTAAAACATCATTATTTTCTTTGTAAATAACTACAGTAGCCTCCCAAGGGGCTTCTGCTTTCCCCCTTGTGCTTTAGAAATTCATTCACCAAAGAGTATTTAGAATGATCTTTAAAAATGGTACTTAGGTATTTTAAATCCTCTGCCTTAAACCACTGTAGTCGCGGTAATCTCAAGGTCCGAGCTGGTGGAGCCTCACCCACCTGTTGGATGTCATCCATCCTCCCTCTCTTCTTCATCACCCTCCAGGCACAGTGGGCTCCTTCCAGGTCCCCACTCAGCCTTTTCCAACCATGAGGCCTCTCTGCACCACCTATGCTCTGCTGATTCTCTTGCCTTTGTTCTCCCAGTGTTCTTTTTCATCTTTCAGGGATCAGCTAAACCATCTCCAGTCTTATTCTCTCCTGTGGCAGCACTGTTCTCTGTTCTGTTAGAGCACTTATTTTTCTCTTTACTTGCTTAGTGTGTGTCTTACCCACCAGACTCTAAGTTCAGAGGCAGAAAGGGGCTAGGACACAGAATGTTGGTTAATTACAGTGGTACTTAACAGAATTTAAGTATTAATTCACTTAAAGATTTATATTCAGAGGCCGATTCCCCAGGAAGAGAGAGAATTTTTTTAAACATATAATTTTACAAGAGGTAATTTTGTAATTGAGCAACTTCTCTGTGCTAAATGCTCTGTACTCCTCTGTGCTAAAGTGCATTATAATTTGTCTTTCCCTTTTTTCTTATAAGAAAGGTATAGCAGTACATGGCAATAACAGGTATCGATAAGGTTCCAACACAGACTGAGCAAGGATCTCTCCAGGTACAACGTAGAACAGCTGCAATGGTTTCTAAGCTAGCTACAGGGGAAAAAATGCTGGTTGTATTTTCTACAACAGTGAGAGTCATACAGATCTATTTCTTTAACTGGCAGAGACGTTCTCATGGGAAGCAGTAACAGGAGATGTGACTTTTGAGCTATTTTCCTGAACCTGTCATTGTTTTTTTTTGACCAGCCAGTTTAGCACACCTCTAAGTGCCATTGGCTGCTGATGAGAACACTTTTCCTGATGCTACTTAGTATTTGGATAAATGGGGACCCTTTCCAACTGGCGTTTCACAGCACTACAGTAAATTAAGCAAAGAAAAACATACCAGTGGACAGCCCATGTTACCTATTTAGCCAAATAACAGAACTCTTGGTTGAACCACTGGAGCCGTCCTAGACTGAGGCGCCAAACACAAATGCTTGCTTAGCTGAATCAGAATTCAAGAGCACCTCTAGTTTACTTGTTCTGCAATTTAATACATACAAGGATAAGATAGCTTTTTAGAGCATCAGTATCAAGGTACACGCAAACAACTCCAGGAAGATTTTCAACAATGAGGATGACGTTAATTCCAAATGTCCTCTAAATAGTAAGTCTCTAAGTAGTTCCCAGGCTTCCCATGGGATCTGACGATTAAAGGATCAGATTAACTTGAATCATCACCGCTCCTCCCTGTCTTGTTCGTATTTGCTTATTCTTCCACTCCTCCCCTCTCCTTCTTTGTTTTTATGTATTCTTCCTTTACTCAGAGCCCCATGATCCTCATTTGATCAGACTGCACAGAATTCTTGGCACCTGGAACTATTATACTATTCCAGAAAGTCAAGGTCATTTTGTAAGATAACACACGAGCCACGAATGGCTTTTCTTTCTCCTCTTTTTTAGTGGGCAATTCTCTCAAATTGTACTGGAAGTGCTTGTTGAAAACAACCAACAACATTTTCATCCATCTGAGAAATAAATGAATATACAGAACAGAGATCTGAGACTTTTACTTTACTTAACCTCGAATAGATGTGCTAGAGGTTCTCATAATTAATAATGGGTTCCTGAGCGTGGAAGCCTTTTTGTCCCCAGTTTCTTGTAGGCAAGACTCCAGCCTCCATGACCTTCCCTGGGTTCCAGAGGGCAGATTTTAACAGTTGCTAATCAAGGGAGGAGCAGCCAGGAAACCACCTGAGGCCGAGATCAAAGGGACCTGGGGACAAGAAGGGAATAAAGATGCAGACCTACTAGAGATCGGACTTGAGGATACTGGGGAGCGGGAAGGGTAAGCTGGGACGAAGTGAGAGAGTGGCATGGACATATATACACTACCAAATAGAAATAGAAATAGATATCTAGTGGGAAGCAGCCGCATAGCACAGGGAGATCAGCTCGGTGCTTTGTGACCACCTAGAGGGGTGGGATAGGGAGGGTGGGAGGGAGACGCAAGAGGGAGGAGATATGGGGATGTATGTATATGTATAGCTGATTCACTTTGTTATACAGCAGAAACTAACACACCATTGTAAAGCAATTATACTCCAATAAAGAGGTTAAAAAAAAAAAGATCAAAGGGACCAGAGAAGCTCATTGAGATTAGGAGACCAACCACCTGGGATAAGATGAAGTGCTTGCAGCCTCCGCCCACACCACACACACCCTAATCTTGTCAGCAATCGCACCCTTGAACTAATGCTATAAAACTCTTCATCAAATCCTCCCAGGTGGAGACACATCGTTTTCAAGGGCAGGAGCCCTCTGTGTCCCCCTCTGACTTGCCATTTTATTTTCCTATGTGCAGACAAAGCCAAACAGAAGGAGCACCTCAAGGGGCAGGGCGAGAGCACATTACTGGAAGTGGCTTGCTCCACATGTTTTAGGAGTGAACTCTAGCCATTTTGAGCAGGGGCTGAAATGATCATCCTTTATTTAGCAATTGTGAGAGACTGAGTTATATGTCTTTGTCAAACCAGGGAGATGGCATTGCTTGTGCCATCCATCCTTATCCATCGGGAATTTACTATGATAACTCAGTACCTGCCGTAGTGTTTTCAGGGGAGCCCAACTAAGGGACAGTTCCTCTAAGACTGTTTCCAGATTAGGCTGGTGAGCACAATGCCACCCAAATCCTTATCTGTGACTTTTCCACACTCTGCTTTATTGGATTTCTCTTCCAGTTGGTCTCTCAGAGTTACTCGTCAAGTACCATTCCCCACCTCTCCTGGCTCTGGCTCACTGTCAATATACCCCGTATTGACTAGTAGTGGCATCAACACACCAAGGCTGCTCTCTACTGCCTTCTCAGGTCAGGAGGAATCAATGTCCATAATCACCTGCAGAATTCTCAACTCCAACCTCATGGGCTCTGGATTCAGGGAGCTGATCTTTTCAAGTCTGATAATTCTTCAATAATGGAGTTTACAATAGCACAGGGTAATTAAAATGTCATGATCGAGTATGTTTTTTTCATTCTGTGCATGGATGTGGAAATTCACATATAATTTGACTTTATGATCTATTCCATCATCTTGGATAAAAATAGTTATGAGGACAGTAAAGTGCTTAAAACAACAGTTAAAGGCTTTGGAAACAGATTAAGCTAAACTCGAATTCTGACGGCACTTTCCGGCTATGTCACCTTGCCAAATCACTTATGCTCCCTGAGTACTTTTCTCCTCTTCTCTAACATGGATGATATTGAGCTCATGGGGTTAGTGGGATTGTTCACTGAGATAATTCAGGTGTGACACAGTTTCTACATAAAGCAAGTCATCCACAAATATTAGCCAAATAAAATGCAAAGACTTGACCAGGAGTTTTGAGCCCTGTGTTCTAAATCTCGCTTGGCCACTACCAGTACTTGACTTCGAAAAAGTCTTGTAATGTATCTTAGTCTCATATTCTCATGCAGCAAACAGGAGAGCTGGACTAGATTAGTCCAGCTGGTATTGCTTATCAACACCACCGTTTTCTTTTTAAGTATAATCTTACATGGAACCCCATTATATAAAACTAAATAGAAGAGTAGATGCTGCTGTGGTTGAAGTAGGAGAGACTCAGAAACAGACATACACACACATTACCTACATATTCAGATATATATAAAATATATTTTTTATATATATATATATATATATATATATTTATCCTAGCAGCGATATGAAACGGTCCCTAAATTCCTATAACCTCCGCAAATAACCACCCCAGAAAAAAAGCTCAGCAGATATTCTGGCAGATTCTCAAACAAGGACTGTTGTTTTAATAGAATCTAGCATTGAATCGCAATGAGCTGAATTTCAACTTTCATTCATAGTTAATGGACAATAGATCAACTAATCTACATTAAGGAGTTTTCTTTTCACCTCAACAGTCACAGTCTTTTCATGTAAGCAATGCAATGCTAAGTACTTATAGTGATTGCAATCTCTTCCAAGAAAATCTTCTGTGGCACTTAAATATAATCACTACCTCGCTCAGGACAACTTGTGTCATCAATATTCTCTCTTGTTGAGTAATCAAGGCATGAAATTTAGTTTCGCTTTTTTTTCCAACCTCCTGTAAAACAGAAACTTATTTTTGGAGTGAATATGCTGCTGTTGGGCAGACCGACAAATGTTTACTTTTGAAAGGGGATGTTCTTATCGCTATTTAATTTAGGAAGAGAACACCCTTGTAGGGTTAGCAGCATCAATGTATATGATCACTGCCTAGCTGTTTAACTGTTGTATTATGTGATTTGATTTAAATGACTGCTAAGTTGACACTGGGGTGGTCTGGAGCAAGGTCGAGATGACAGCCTGGGATCCACAATAAGAAGGGTCAGCACTGATTGGGGTAGAGAACTTAGGTCGGGAGTAGCCAGTGTCAGCTAGCAGAGGCACCAAGGTGGATCCCACTGGCTCTTGAATGAGAGAAGGCTCACAGATAAACAAAGCCCATCACTCCAGAGAACACCCCGGGCTGTATAAAGGCTGTCTGATAAACACAACAGCAATGGCAGCCCAGCAGGTCAGGAGAGTAGGTCAAAGGTGCCAACAGTCAGACACATATATGTGTGTGAGGGGTTTTAGGGGGTGGGCTAGGTGGATTGGACGTGACCACGTGGACTTGGTGAGAAGGCTGCTACCACAGCAAGTAGCTACTGTTCAGTTCTTGGGCATGTATGTCCAGGTCTTCCAAGAGAAGCCAGAAATCTGGATTTTTATGTGAAATGTTCAACTGTTAAACCTTTTCAATAACTCCATTTGATTTTTAAAATTCTGTGGAGGTGGGACTTCCCTGGTGGTCCAGTGGTTAAGACTTTGCCTTCCAATGCAAGGGGTTCGGGTTCGATCCCTGGTCGGGGAGCTAAGATCCCACTTGCCTCGCGGCCTAAAAACTAAAACATAAAACAGAAGCAATACTGTAACAAATTCAATAAAGACTTTTAAAAAATGGTCCACATCAAAAAAATAAATTAAAAATAAAATAAAATTCTGTGGAAATGGAGGCAACCTTATGCTGTCCAAATGAAGCGTTTCTGCAGTACCTATGAAGACCTAGGGCTTCAAGTATAAGCTATCAGGCCGGAAATTCTATACTCAGGTTCACACCTATGAATCTGGCCCTAATTCTGGGTGAAACTATGAACATTTTTCCACTTCTGTTATAATTCATTCCTTTATGTCTGGGTGATCCCCATCATTAAGTTATCTTAGTATTTATGAGAATCCAACTTTATTCTTCGTTTTGGATTCCAAAGAAACGTCCTCAAATTCAAGAAATATTGCAGTCAGTTCAGGGGGTGGTCTCATCTTCTTAGTTAGCCTGATCTCTTCAAGATACCCTGGGGTGAATTCTCATTTCTCTACCATTCTTTCATTAGCCAAAAATGTCTCACAACCTACCAACGCATTCACAAAGGGTTTGGCTATTCCATAGGATATGGCATTGGGGCATAAGCCCATATAAATGCATGTAGGAACAGGGTTAATTCAAAGTCAATTAAAATTGCTCACATTCCTATAGTCATCAATATGTTTTTTTCCTGCAGAAGATGGAGAGAGGGGAAAATAATACTGTTTCCACACAAAATACATTTATTCCTTTTCTTCCTCTGCAATTTGATTCTCTTCACAGTTCTTTCTGAGAGGAGGGCAATGAAAACTTGGCGGGGGTGGCGGTAGTCTAGTTGGCTGTCCTCTCCCTCCCTGGCCACTGCCCCTAACGTCTTTGCCTGGCTCTCCAGCTAGGAAGACCTGCTCCGAAGTGAGAGCCTTAGACCTTTCTTCGCCACTCAGCCTGAAGCGGCCTCTAGGGGAATTCGGACACCTCAGAACCTCCAGAACGTGTTAGGAAGTAGACAGTGGATCCACCAGGGAACAGCCATCGAGATTCCAAAACAGAAGGGGACTGGAAAACTAAACGGCACAGTATAAACAGGAAAAGACATGAAGTGGAGTCACTGAGAAGAAAGTGAGCCCCGGAGGCCTGGGGCTCCCATGATGCCACGGGACCAAGTGTTTTGAAAGAGCAATTAACATAACTCTCTTGAATGGCTTAGACTTTCCTGTAACATCACTGCTTTTACATATAGATAACTTTTACTCCCTTTAGGCACCAGTTAATACCATCTATTAAAACTCCTCCAAAAACAAAGCAAGTTTCAAAGCAGGTGGTTACAATGGTCTTAGAGCCCAGGAAGAAGAAATGGCAGAATCCTCTGACCTCCAAGGGAAGATATTTTATTTCATCGAAGAAACACGGGAAGAGGAAAGGAGAGAAAATATTTTCCTTTTTAGCAGCCATGATCAAACAGATTTTACTATGTGCAAAACATACATCACTATCACTTCCCTTTGATGGAAGACTGACTAGTTGCTCCAAGGGAGAAATTAATAACAAAACAGCAGCAAAATACTGGGAAAGGAAATTAAGTGGAAACTGCATCTCCCCGTCATCTTCTTCTTTTGTAAACTTTGCTTTGGAACTAATTAGTAACTTCTTTCAAGTGCAATACTGTTCATTATATCTATTCATTCTTTTGCTTTATTTGTAATTTGGGAGATACACTCAGCACCTCCTAAAAGGGTGTCTTTATCAGCAAATTTCATGAAAAAAAACCAAACCCTTGAACACTGAGCTTTATAATGTTCAGGTTATCAATTTGCGATTGAAATACTGCACAGTTCTATTAAATATGAAAGTAAATCACTGAAATATACTTGGCTAGCAGAGCTTGGATTGTTAGAATGAGTTAGCGGGGAATTGATCTGATTAATTGATTAGTAATGTGAACCTGGATTAAAACTGTGTCTTTCTAAAGAGCTCCCAGTGCTTTTGCATCATCTTACTTTCCTCAGACAATCCAGAGAGTAAAATGAAATGTCACAGCTGAAAACTGCATTGCTGATTTGCAGGAGAATCCATCTTTATCCCCTCAGTTTTAGGAATATGTTCTATACACTAAATCATCATTTTTCTCTTATTAAAAAAGTAGCATTATCTCTTTACAGCTTAAAATCTGTGACATTCTAAAGTTGCATCATGTCACTGGGGGTCAAGTGGAACCACAAAACAAAACCAATTATTTCTAGACAAGATAATCATTATTGAACCATCTGATGGGAACGAGATTTAAAGAGCAGATGTAACTCAAAGTGTAAAACAGGGTAATAGCAACATCATGATTATCTTGTAGGGCTTTCACTAGCTCTCCATCAAAGAAAGGATTTAAAAGCCTATAAAAGGGAAGATATTGAAAAGTACCACTCTGCTACATACTAAATATTAGAATCAAATCATAACAGTAGCCAAAATAGCTTTGGCGTTTTGTAGATCTATGATTATCTAACCTCCTCACCATTTGGGAAGGAGTTAAATGACCTAGAGTCTTACTTCTGCTACGGCCTTGGAAAAAAATCACCATCTTCCTGAGTTCCAGTTTTCTCATCTACAAAATGATAACACCACCATTTTCTGTAAGGATTAAGTCAAGGTAGGTACTTGAAAGCACTGTGTAACTACATGGCTCTCTAGTAATATAATATTGTATTATTATATGATATATATATATATATATATATATACATATATATATATATATAATTTTCAGGAGGCTCTACGGAGGGATAGGCCAAAGAGGCTGACCAATATTAATCCTACTTGTGGTAGGGTGAAATTGTGGCCTTGCTGTTGGACACAAAAGAAAGATTTAAAAACTTTCTTAAGTGTGTAACTACAGGCTTGTGTATTGGTAACAGAAAGAGACTTCTGATCAAAGATTGCAAATGGCAGCCTCCACATTACATCTGGTCTGCACATTTTTTTGTTTGGCTCAAATGTAATTTTTAAAAAGTAAACTGATTTCCAACACTTAAAAATGAAAAATTTTAACATAAGATTCTGAATTTCTATGTCTTCTTTCTAAAAATCAAATAGCTGGCAGAAAGTCCCTGGGAATTCCTGCAAAGCAATAATCCTTGAAGCTGAGCTTCTGCTGTCTCCTTCTGAGGGTGTCTTCCCTTGCCTATTTGCTTCATTCCCCACCTGGACTGTTTCATTCAAATGGTTCCTGCCAGTCCCTATAGGAATTTCAGTTTATAATATTTCTTAGATGAATGTGAAACACCAGATTATTGTTTTGTAAATATTTATGGCTCTTCTCATGCCCTTGTAGACAGAAAACATTTTCATGCCTCACTAATTTGGAGTTTGAGCACAAGACTTCCTTTCGTCAAAGGACTGTCAACAGATGTGACATGAGCAGAAGCCTTCAATATGCTTGGATGTCTGGCTTCGCTCTGTGTTTATTTGTCATGAGGAGGGTATGTCCCAGGAAGTTGCTGTCCCTTTATCTTAAACCTTAGAGTAAAACACATGGAATGGAACTGAGCTCTTCCTTCAAGACCTTAGTCTGAAGCCAAGGTCAGGTGTCCAACCTGAGGCAGAGCTGCTTCAGCCAATCTAAATTTAAAAGTAAATAAATGCTTCTTGCTGTAAGTCACTGAGTTTTAGGCTAGTTTGTTATGCAGCATTATTATGCTAATAGCTGATTGAAACATTTGTGAGTGAGATAAACCTTCTTCAAATGCAAAAATAAAGCATATATTTGTGTGTAAGTATGTTTGTGTGTATGCACACCCATCTGTGCGTCCACCTGGGGACTTTAATATTTTAAGGAATGTGAGCCAGTTATCAGTGAAAAATACATGTGTTTCAAATTTACCGCTAACATCCTCTCAGGAAGATGAACAAGCTTAAGCACTTTCTGACCTTCCTTGTTTGTCACTCATTCACTCTTCCCTAGAAATTTAAGCTCTTACAGAGGAAGTTAAGACAGAGACTCCGTGTTCGTTTTTGTAATGACTGTAATGCTATACACAGACACACGCATACACACCTTTTATTTCCTATTTATTGCCTCATTTTGCTTTTGCAACCAATTTTAATACCATACCGAACTCTAACATATAGTTTTATGAATGGCGGCTGCTCATAGATACATATTTTTGAATGCTTCATGATACTTATTTCAATGGATGGAAAATCTTGGTTAACATAGAAATAAACTATGAAGTTATCTGCACCCCTTCCTCATCCAACAATTGCACTGTGGTTTTACGTCAAAGTTTCCAAAGTTGCTACAATGGAATTTGTAATTTAGATAAAAACTAAGGATTGTGGGCTTCCCTGGTGGCGCAGTGGTTGAGAGTCCGCCTGCCGATGCAGGGGACACGGGTTCGTGCCCTGGTCTGGGAAGATCCCACATGCCGCGGAGCGGCTGGGCCCGGGAGCCATGGCCGCTCAGCCTGCGCGTCCGGAGCCTGTGCTCCGCAACGGGAGAGGCCACAGCAGTGAGAGGCCCGCGTACCACAAAAAAAAAACCCCAAAAAACCCACTAAGGATTGTAAAAAATTTCCTGAAAGGATTCTTAGTACATATAAATGGTTTGCATAAATGGAACAAATACAGCATAAAGACCCCAATAATAAAGTATTTCTGTATTAGAATAGAACATATTGTGTTAAAATATACAGCTGACTTTTTCAAATGAACTTCAACACGCATCATTAAACCCGCAGAAAATAGAGGCTCGCTAGATATGCTTAGTTGATTGTAGTGCATCCCGATCTCCAAAATAACCTTAAAGCTTCTGATTCCAACAGACAACACTACAACCTTCAGGAACACAGAGGGTTATGAGTGGCTTTGGCAATCAAAAGTCAAAGGAAGTAGCAGAAACATACATATATATAGTAAAACAGAAAAAGAAAAATCTTTTAGTGATGAACTTCCAGCAAAGTGGAGTTGAGAGAGAAACAACTCCAGATTTGGAGAATCAAACAGCATAGAAAATGTAATTTAAAACTGTGAAATTGTTGGCTTGTCAATATGAATGTTAACAAACACAATCTACAAGACTGAAGACTGGGATGGCTTTGCCCTTTAGGAAATGGAAAAAGACAAGCACTTCAAGGTGAAAGAAATGAGCAGCTAAAGAGAATCTATGCAAGCTGGGGACTTCCTCACCGTTTGTTATAACAAGTCTCTCTTCATTTCAGAAAGGATGGGCTTGTCAGCATAAGTCACAAGCCAAAAAGTCACTTTTGTAAGATGTAGAAATAAATGTCCTTTCCTCAAGAAATTTAACTACTGTTTGCCAAGAAATTACTATCACAAATATGCAAAATTACTAAGAATATGGTGTGAACGGCATCTCCTACATTGTGCAGTGCACAGCCTGTACAACCCGAGGCAGCTGTCCTGGGTTGAATAAATTGTCACCAGCATCGTTAGAATGCGCTGCACCACAAGGGTTCTGCTATTCCTCCCAAAAGATGATCCATACACGCTTTGACAAAAAGAGTAAGAGGACATATAAAATGTAATTACTCACTGTCTAGAGGAAGTATGAATTTTGCATTACTCTGTAACCTTTATAATAGAAAAGAGAAGTCACCCTCTCATTTTTGGTGTCTATAGTAGATTGCCAAAAATGTATACAAATTCTTTGCAGTTCCTGCCATGAAGAAGTGGGAGAGTTCCTTCCTTGAATCTGGGCTTGGACATGTAATTTCCTTCGGTCAATGGCACAGTAGCAAACACGACATAATCAGAGACTTGAAAAGTGCTTGCGCCCTGGGGCTTGCCCTTTCTGGCTGGGTGGATCCCTTCTGCCCTGTGAACAAGCCTGGGCTGGAGGTGGAGGCAGCACATGGAGAGACATGTGCTTTTTAGGTTATTATATTATGGGGTGGCTTGTTATATAGCAAAAAGTAACTATTACAGTGTGTTGCATAAGAAAAGGATTGTTGTAATTGTCCATCATCACCATTAGTTATCTAAGTAATAAGACATGGGTCAAGTCATCTCTTTCCTTTGGGAATCTTTCTATGTCAAGTCCACAAAGCTTGATTCTGAAGACATCTTTTTGGGGGGAATCATTCTTCTTCAGATTAGCTTTGAGGGTGGTTCCGAGTA
Source organism: Delphinus delphis (assembly GCF_949987515.2). NCBI lineage: Eukaryota > Metazoa > Chordata > Mammalia > Artiodactyla > Delphinidae > Delphinus > Delphinus delphis. The sequence goes on along the minus strand of NC_082697.1, from coordinate 42,036,830 downwards.
CTCCAATTTTTTAAGGAAAAGGAACCTTCTTATCAGAGAGCCAAAGAAACCAGTATTAATGCTTACCCTTAACTTCAGTAGAAAATAAGAGATATTAATAAAAAGACTTCACTTGATTTTTTAAAAATTTGACAATTGTGAATGTTTATCCCACTGTTTATGAAATAACCAATTTACTTAAGGACTAGAAGAGAGATGGAAATGTTCCCTCATCTTTGAAAAGGAATATTAAGTTGGGTCGCCAAAAGAAAAATGTCTTTCTCTTAGAAAAAGCCAGCTTGAGTCTAGTCTAAAGAAAGAATGCTAAGAGTTTAAGCAGTGAGGAGGAAACCATAAGAAGGAATGACACTGACAGACAAGGCTTGTGATGATGGCCAGAGCTTTGGTTCTCATAAAGAAATCTCAACATCACAAGGGTCATTAGAAATCGCCAAAGGGAACATACAGAGATTTTAGAAGGCTCTAGAGAGAACTGTGAGATGCAGTTTGGGGATTTCCAGGCAGCAGAAAAATTAGAGAAATTCTCTGGACCTGTAAAATCAATGCCAAGGCACACACTAAAAAGGAAGCTTCACTAGGGATGGGGGTAGGATAATAATTAACAAATGAAATTCACACACATAGTTGTCTTCAAGTAGAGGAAGGAGAGTGATATTTATTTTCTTTTTCCTCCCTCCTCCCTTATTGCCTATCTCTTTCCCTCTCTTTCCCTCTTTCTGTCTCTCCTGAATATTTTACTGGTTCCATGAAAGGAAGTAAAAAACACAAGTATATACATTTGTATTACCTCTGCTTCTCTTGAAAGTATAAAAGGATAAATATTTGTATCGTATAGATTGTCACTGTGATGTGAAAAAATACTGGATTAAGTTATGCCAAGGAGGAGATGGATCAACTGATCTATTAACACACACACACACACACACACACACACACACACACACACACACACACACACACATATATATCTGTGATATATCTCACTTGGCATATTTCTTGTTTTTGTAAACATGTTCACTTTATTTCACTTTTGGGTCTCACTAACTATTGGTTTTCTAACAGAAGAAACACATAAACATATGCAAACAGCATATGAAGAACAGTCAAAGGTAGAATGTATGGATTGAAAAATGAGAATTCTCCTCCTACTGTAATCATCTGCATGTATCATTCCAGTTTGTGCCATTTCTCATGCATTTACAAACTGATACCATGCACTCTGCTATAATGAGCGTTTCTGTAATGCAAATTAGAACACACATCATGGGTAAACAGGGGAGTCATCACTATAATGTGGAAGTCACATTGGTCCATATGTGAGGAGCCAGGAAAGTGGTAATAGAATTATAAATTTGAACAGGAAAGAATAGAGCCTTGAGCTCAGTGTTGGAACTGGCAGCGGGAGCCCTTTTGTCCACATTTCAAAAAGTAATAATTGTTAAAAGCTAGCAATTGCAGCCAGAATCAGCTTCGTAGAAAGAAGCACCCATCCAGCTGTCCATGGGGGCAGATTGCACTACAGTGAAGGCCAAGAGTAAGAGTGTGCAGAGCTTGGAGGGCTGTGTTAGATCGAGCAGCTAGGGGACATCTCCGTGAGGAGGTGGCATTTGAGACAAAACCTGGAAGAAGTGAGAAAGTGAGCCAGAGAAGATGGGGTGGGGCAGTATTCCAGGCAGAAGGAACAGCAGTGGAAAGGCCTTGAGTGGGGAAGAAGCATGGAATGTTTGGGGAAGAGGAGGAAGGCCAGCATGGATAGAGTGAACAGGGCAGAGAGTAGCAGGAGAGTAGCAGGAGAACAGGGCAGATAGTAGTGAACAGGGCAGAGAGTAGCAGAGAGTAGTAGCTTAAAGGTCACTGTAGGCTGAGATGAAAAATTTAGATTTTATTCAGCAGGTGCTAGGAAACCACTGAAGGGTTCTGAGCAAGGAATGAATATAATCTGTTTGTGCTTAAAAAAAAACAAAACACTCTGGGGGCTGTGTTAGAAGCAAATATTGGAGGGAAAGAGTGAAATCAGGGAAACCCATGAACAGCTTAAATGAAAGATGGTGGTGCCTTGAACTACTGTGACACTGGGAGAAAATATATTTTGAAGTTAGAGTTGGTAGGGCTCACACATGGATTGGAGGCGAGGTGCGAGGGAAGGAGAGGAAGCAAGGATGATTCCTAGGCTTGGACCTGAGGAAATGGGTGAATGGTGAGACCATTTATGATGGTGGGAAAGACTGGGGAAAAACAGTTTTGGGTAGAAGTAGACAAGTCAAGAGTTTTCTTCAGACAGTTAATTCTTAGATGCCCATTAGACATCCATGTAGAGAACGATGGATTTCAAGATAGTATTGAATGGATGAACACAGAACCAATAAATATCCTTTGTAACAGTCAGCTAAATCAGGACATGTTAATGATGCCACGTATTAGCGGTGTTCATCTAACCAGATTGATATCACGGAAAAAATTTAAAAAAATAGAAGACATAGAAGGACTACAAAATGGAACATAAATACTAGATTGTATCTAGTTGGTTTGCAAGTTTAACAAGGTAAAAATGGCCTATGATACACATGATACACTCAGCCTTTCCTTATTCACACATTTCTCTTCTGTGGAATAGTAAGGCTTTGTTTCAACTGGCTGACCACTTTTGATCAGTTTCCCCTCCAGAGAAAACATCTACTGTAATTCCCCCTCAAACCACCAAGGCTGAAGTGCATATCCTATTCTAAACCCTGGAATCTTTCCATTGAAAAATGAAACTCTTTAATATGTTATTGAAATTATACAAATCTTACTGAAATTCTAACCCATATCAAATAAAACTATGTTAATTTCCTATTTTGATATTAGAAAATAAGGGCGTATTTCACAGATTTCCTACTATCATAACATGTACATTTTTACACATACATTAGAAAAGCAAACATTACTTTAAATGAATCAATTGGCCATAAAACTGGCCTTTGAATACATCAGCTTGCCTTTGTTTGTAACAATTGACCCAAATTCACTTTTCTCAGTGAGATTAACATGAACCATATTAAGCAGAATATTAAGACAAAAATTTACCTTTTTAAGGCATGATTAATTGAATGTGATTTCTGTCAAAATTAAGCCAGGTCTCCACTTCATCTTATATACTTAGTCATAGTCTAAGAATACAGCTAGGACTGTATCAATAATCATTTCAAGCACCACATAGGTCAATATACCAAAAGCCAAAGTTACCCAAAACTCTGACCCGATTACAATCTGAGAACAGCTTCAAATGCCTTGTGAAATGTGTATGTGCCTATGTGCGTGTGAATGTATGTATGTGCTTTTTTCCTTCTGTGTTTGGCCTTTGCCTGGTGTCTTATAAAATGACATGATGCCACTTGATGGCAGACTCTGATGTTGCAAAGTTACTTCCCAATTCACATTGAACAAGATCAACAGTGATGAGTCAAAGTCAAAAACACCTCGGGCAGCCCTACAGCTGAGAGTCACCAGGATGGAATTTGGAAGCGGGGCGCTGGACTGTCGCTGCCCTGCAGGGGTCAAGATGCCTCTCTCTTACTGAGATGCGTCAGCAGCCCAAAGAGTGTCTCTTTAAGTGTCAGTTATCAGGAAAAATCCACCAAAGGCCAAAGCCAGAGCTAAGTAGCTAAACTGTCTTAAAACATCTCCTTGGCATTTAATGGAGGAATTGAGAAAGAAACAGAATAGTTTTCCAAAGGAAAGTAATACTGAAACTCCCTCTCCTTTGATAATAAAATATTTATTTGCACCAAATGATTTTCTGGATGTAAGACACCAACACCTACACTCAATTAGCTATGTGTATATGCATATGTGTGTATGTGTGTGCGTACCCATTCATTCAGCACATATTCTGCAAACCAGACCACAGAAGCGGGTATCTGTTGCCTTAGTAATTATGAAAACACTCCAAAACAGATGGCAATGATCATTTACTAGTGTTCATGCATCTCTGGATCATCTGAGGTTTATTAGCAGGTCAACCAGGGCAGCTCGGTCCCACATGTCCCTTGCATTCCTCTTCGGACCAGCAAGCTAACCAGGGCATGGTCTTCTCAAAGGCATGACAGGGAGTGAGAGAACAAGCAGAGGCATCAGGGCTAGTGAGAGCCCGGGCTGAGAGCTGGCAGCATGCTGTCACCTCTGCCTCACTCTATTGGCCAAAGCAAGTCAAATGGCTAAACCCAAGATCAAAGGGGGTGAGTTGGGGAAATAGACTCTTCTCCTTTAGTAGAAGCAGTTCCAAAGGCAAATGGCAAAGGGTGTGGGTACACGGATCATTAAGAATCATGGTCAGTAACACCATCTACCATAGACCACCTATTCCTCTTTTAATCTGGAGAAATAAAAGTAGCACAAGGTTATAACACATAGATTTGGGGGCAGACAGACCAGAGTTCAAATTCTTACTAGCTCTGGCCCTTCAACAATCAACAGAACCTCCCTCGTCCTTATTTTCCATATGAGTAAACTGGAAGTAATAACACTTGCCTCACGGGAATTCTGCGATTCTTAAGAGACATATTTATGAGCAGTAGTTAGTCCATCAAAATCTTCTAAAAAGTAGTGACATTATCATTGCTATCAATGCTATCATTACTGATATTATCATTGTTATTATTCAAGCTTAGAAATAGCTGGGGCTTTTATTCTATCAACGCTGGCATACTCAATTTATTCCCTAAATTACGCTTCTAGATGTGAAGCGTGCCCCTCTGACCACATAAGGAAACCAAACAGAACAAAATGAAAAGTGTCCACCGTGTGTCCTCTTGCATCTTTCCTGTCCCACACAGCTCTTGGAAGGAGAACCTCTGTGAACTGAAACGTAGTGCCTAAGTAGGGAATTTTGGGGAAAACTTTGTGACAGTACGTGCAGGGGAGGAAATCAAAGCTCTTGCTGTAGCCATTTCCCAGGGAAAATGAGTTGCTTTGCTTCCGGAGTCATTAGTTTCTTTTGAAATCATTTGGAAAATAAGTTGCGTGGTAGGATCAGTAGTTGAATGGTTGGCTGGGGCTTTCTAGCTTTCTCTGGGCTGTGTCTGCTTAGAAACGTGGGTTCACCCTACTGCAGCCCTAACCCTCTCTCCTTGTCTGCTTTGTTTCACATTCAGTGACAACCCTGAGGTTTTCCTGGCATTTTCCCTGTAAGGTGTGGATATACATGTAGCATATATTCTTGAGTCAGCTAAAATAGACTCACATAAACATTTTTTTCTCAGTTGAGCGTGCAATTGAAGCTATTTTTGTTTATTTCTTGCACAATTAAGGTAATTGTCTTAATTTTCTACTAAGCTAAATCCATTCCTTTTCCATGGAGATTGTACTTGAACGATAACAACTGAACAACATTTTTAAAAAGGACAATTTAGAGAAATTCAAAACTTTAATCTAAATGATTATACATAATAAATTTAATTATGTTATTGACTCTCGTTTCAGCATTTGCAGAAGGAGTTTTACATTCCTTTCTAGGCTTCATTTAAACTCGGTTTTCTGAATCTAGCACAATTATATTCTCTCCTTCTATAGTACTAACGCTTCTTGGTGGTTTTTTTTTCATATCTTAACTTCCAAATCTTTTTCTTTTTTTAAGAAGATGTTGGGGGTAGGAGTTTATTAATTAATTAATTAATTTTCCTGTGTTGGGTCTTCGTTTCTGTGCGAGGGCTTTCTCTAGTTGTGGCAAGCGGGAGCCACTCTTCATCGTGGTGCGCGGGCCCCTCACTATCGCAGCCTCTCCTATTGCGGAGCACAGGCTCCAGACGCGCAGGCTCAGTAGTTGTGGCTCACGGGCCTAGCTGCTCCGTGGCATGTGGGATCCTCCCAGACCAGGGCTCGAACCCGTGTCCCCTGCATTAGCAGGCAGATTCTCAACCACTGCGCCACCAGGGAAGCCCAACTTCCAAATCTTTAATTTCTGCATTATTGAATTATAATTGCAAAAACTCTCCTTTCTAAACCACAGCATCTGTGCACATTCAGGAAATATTAGCTGAAAATTAGTGTGCAGAGTACTTCCAGGCATTTTGCTAGAAGGTGTTGCTGGGTGTGCACCGGAAGTAAAAGCCTGAATTGCTACATTTATCTATTCTTCCCTCTCCTCAGGGGTCCTCCTGGCCCCTCCCCTGCACTCTGCCCCAGAGATGGAGGACCAATCTACAGGGGGAAGAAGGATCGGGGGAGTGAGGAGGGATGCTTGGAGTCTCCTTGCAAGGCCTGACTTTCCAGTCGCAACGCTCGATATGAGAACCAGAGTTGCCTTCTGCCATCCCAGAAATGCTTTCAGCAGAACCCGCTGGGCTGGAAAGGAGGCTGCTTCCAGAGCTGTGATTTTCTCAGCTGTGTGAGGAAGCTGCACTTCTAAACATAGCAGAGTCCCCCCGTGTAATGCCAGCCGCAGCTGGGAAAGCCCACCTGGCTTTTGGGAGGCATTCACTCTGAGTAAGTGGCTGAGAGCAGCTGAGATGCCCTCCAGGAACTGGCAGCTGCTGCCCCGTCTTTGATTTCCCCAGCTTCAGTGAGCAGCTCTGGGTCATTTTCACGAAGCCCAGACACTCCTCAAGATGATTCAATCCAAAGGATCAGCCATGACCCCGCAGATCTGTTTCGATTCCACGAGTATCTGAACAAGCAGTACTGGAAGAAGCTTTGTGATCAGCTCACAGGGGTGATCTCTGTGGCGCTCCAGCCCGTGAATTTCTATAAGGGAGATGGTTATTTCCTTTGCTTATATCATGAGCCCAATATTGTGCTTATTATTTGCCCTTTTCTAAGCTTTACAGGAAAAAATTCAGTCTGCCTCTCGGGGATGCCGCTTTTCTTTAAAGCAAGAATTGTAGCGTCTTCCTTGTATAAACACACATACAGGTTTTGTAATGTAAAACTCCTGCAGGCATTCACTGTTTCCCTTCTGGCCTAAACTGCTGGGTGTGACTAGTTTAAAAGCTGTCAAAATGACATAAAACAGTTATTAAAACCACTGGCTGCCTCACTGCCAGAGGGCAATATTGTTCCATAAATAGTCTGTATCGCAACAGTGCTCAGAGCAGCTGAGCCATCAGACCTAAGGGCAGAAGGCATTTTAAACCAAGTGCAATCATATGTAGAGTCCCACACAGAAGTAAATGGAAACAGTTTTTGCAGCAGCAATTTGGGCAATAGGTACAAGTGAAACATAGGTATTTTCAGTACCTATTTGAGCACCTAAGTGAACATGTAATTGCATGATGAGCTTTTCAGGCAACTCAATTAAACACGTAAATTACTGTCAAACGTTCCCAGCGGCCACAGAACATTTTTGGTGTCCAGTGTCATTATCCTCTGTCAGGCATTTGTGCATCGGAGTACACGTTTCTGTAATTAAATAGCAATTACTTTTACTCCGAGTCCCATTAGTAATATTTAAAATTGGAACTACTACATTGTCTTCCTTCTTTTCTGGCTTGGATTCATTATATGTTTAATGAAAACATACTTTATAGCATCAATGGGTTCCCACAGAGGTATCGTTTAGCATCTTTGTCTTTGGAAATGTAGGGTAACTAGAGGTTCTCTTAAGAATAGAATCACATGAATGTGTTAATCTGAAAAGTCCTTTTGAGGTATTCACCCATAGCAAACACTGAGAGATGAGCTGCTGGTAGTTTACACAGAATATTATCGGGCTTAAGACATTAATACCCAACAAGTATTTGCCCACAATATTTTTTAAGCAATTGCCGACCTTAAGAAACTGGTGGTAATTGTTTCTCCTGTTTAATTTATGGCATACCTTATAAAAAGTGAATGGACAAAGTCGAGGCATTATTTTGAGATCCTTTGTGTGTGTAGGGTGGGAAGGACGAGAGACAAGAAGTCAGAACCTCATTATGGATGTGTTTCCTACACTGGATTGTAGAACTCATATTGTTGGTCAGTTTTCAATCCCCCCAAAAGAAGTTAAGTAATGAAGTATTATAAAATATCTGTGATAAGAAAAAGAATCTTCTGTGATATGGGACAGTAGTATTAACAGCATCCTTCTGGTTCCAGGCAGGAGAGAACTCCAACAGAATCAGGAGAAACTTTGCCTTGCTGAGTATTACTGATTTAGCCAAGTGAAATGCAGCTGAAACCGTCCATCCAACTGGTCTACTTTGACCTCTTCTTCTACCGAAAAGTAACTATTCCTGTTCTACTACTAATTCTAATCACTTAGAAGCATGCGACACAAGTTCTGAAGATGTGAAATCTACAGAGTCCCACAGGGTATTCCTTTCATTGTTTTGTTTTGGTTTCACACTCAAAAAAATTATGCAAAGGGAATGTGTTCTGAAGTTCCAAATGATTTCAAAAATCAAACCAATCCAATCAATTTCTCAGTAATTGGCTTTGAAGAAACTGAGACAAGAGCAATGCAAACAAAGTGCTTTTAAAAAATCATAATTACCCATGCAAATGTCTCCAATAATTTGAGGGTTTAATCAGATGACTAACAATTTGGAAGCCCTCTTGCATTTGGTAATGTCGACAGGCAACAGGAATTCAGAGAAAGCAGCCTTGTAGGGACAGTGCAAGATGTGAGAGGGAGGGACCTCCCTAGTGGCGCCATGGTTAAGAATCTGCCTGCCGATGCAGGGGACACGGATTTGAGCCCTGGTCCGGGAAGATCCCACATGCCGTGGAGCAACTAAGCACGTGCGCCACAACTGCTGAGCCTGTGCTCTAGAGCCCGTGAGCCACAACTACTGAGCCCACATGCCAAAACTACTGAAACCCACATGCCATAGTTACTGAAGCCCATGCGCCCTAGAGCCCTCACACCACAACTACTGAGCCCCCATGCTGCAAATACTGAAGCCCATGTGCCTAGAGCCCGTGCTTTGCAACAAGAAAAGCCACCGCAATGAGAAGCCCGCGCACCACAAGGAAGAGTAGCCCCCACTCGCCGCAACTAAAGAAAGCCCGTGTGCAGCAATGAAGACCCAACACAGCCAAAAATAAATAAAATTTAAAAAAAAGATGTGAGAGGGAGAACCTGGATTAACATGTAAAATTATCCAAACTCGGAAAAATGTCACATCAGGAGGTTGTTTATGCATTTACCTTATTAGTAAAGACCTGCATGTGTGTATGTATATATATACATACATACACACATATATACACATACACACATATACACATACACATATACATACACACGCATGCATGCATACATACATACATATACATGCATACACACACACACACACACACACACACACACACACACATATATATATAGCATTTCCAACTTGTTTCTAAGCCTCTGAATTGATCTGGAATGTTTTCAGATTTTCTTTCCCCTCCAGATGATAAAAGCATTTTTCAGCGCAACAAGGAGCAGGTGTTGGTTATTCAAATTCAGAGCCTGTTACCAGCTCCCCCCCCCACTTCCCTATTTCAAGCCATATCCTAATGTCTTCTCTTGCCATCCAATCTTCTACTTTCCAATTACAGAAAACCTTTTAAAGAGGTGCACTTGTGTAGCTCTAGATGATGCAACCTTTAACAATGTTATTTTACTCCTTCTTGGGGGTGGGGGGTTAGAAATCAATACAGTATGTGACTTCCTTGTGATATTTTTTTCTGGAACCAAGAAGCAAAGTACTCCACTTAGTGCAGTCTTAATTAAACCGAATACATTATAAAACACTCTCCTAATTTGCTTTGCCTAGAAAATGTTTTTTAAAGTGTTACAAATCAATCAACTAATTGAGCTCTGTAGTAGGAAATGCAGATGGCATCTCGTCACTCTGTTTTCACTCTGCCAACCAAGTGCCTCTTCAGAGACAGGGTTTGTGTTGGGGCTGGCAACTTACATCCCATGGCGGCAGCGTGGGGCTGTGGCTTTAACCAGTGCCAAAGGTTAACAAGGAACAACAAAATAAAATGCAGTGATGGAGGGCAGAGATGGTGTGGGGAGATGGTGGCAAGGGGACAGAGGTGGCACAGCAAGGACAGCTCCTTGTGGCACCAGCTACCATCTGTTCTGTATTGGATCAAGAGCAGGTGGTTTTATTTGCCTGTCCACAGAGTGGTTCAGCAGGGAATAAGGTCCTATCTGGTTTGGGAATTTATTTCTCTCCCACAAATCTAATACTGGGAGACATTAGGGTTACTCTCCTGCTGTGCACTTTCAGTTTAACTTCATAAATAATAATCCAGTATAAGGCTGGGATGACGTGCTGACTGATGGACAAGAAGAGATCTTTGCTTTAGAAGGGCTTTCACTGGACAAATATTTACTGAGCAGATATATACCTAGGCACAATGTTGTGTGCATGATAATCGAAGACAAAAATAAATGCTCTCTGCCCTCAAGGATCTACCAGTTTAGAAGGAAACAGGTAAGCCAGTAGCCACTGTACAATACTGTTTTATATTATTCATGAAAGTACGTAAGAGACAAACTTAGGAAAAGAACTAACTTTTCTAGGGAGATTTTTGAATCCTTTAGAGAGGAATCAGAAGGTAGAGCATATTCTGGTGCAAAGGCATATGGGCTTTGGGTGATGGAGAAAGTTTAGCATCATCTGAAATGTAAAGCCTTCTCATTTTTGGTAGTTAACAAACAAGCATCTCTCTATAGAGTTCACATTCTGACTGTTCTCTTCAAACCAGGATTGCAAATGTGTCCTTCCTCTCACATTTGCTGTTCCAGTTTAAAACATTGCTTTGTACTATACACTTAGGACTGTTGTTATGTCAACCCATGTCTGAAATGTACCATGGGAAATTCTGATGCCTCAGCCATTTGCTCACATGCTTTAGAAACACCGACTGAGATTTCATCAGAACCTAGTTTCCTAGGGATGCCTTATTTAACCACTTAAGATGTCCCGAACTCTGAGGCTCAAGGGTTAGACTATATAAGTAAAAGGTAGAAAAATAAAAAGCAAAACTGGGAGGAATAACCTAGACCATTGCTAATGCTCTCACTTAGTCAATTGACACATGCTGCTTTTATGTTTTAAATGGACTTCCCATTTGTGGGAAAGCCTATTCAAATACTGAATATTCTAAAAGATATTTAATGTAAGCATATCAGGAAGGCTAAGGAACTTCTCTGAGCCACTTGAGTTATGTTCGATAAATTGCTGCTTCTCTGAACTCTAGTTTAGTGGTTTCCAAAGTGTGGTCCCCAATAAGCAGCATCAGTATCCCCTGGTAACTTGTTAGGTAACAAATTCCTGGGGCCCCATCTCAGTCCTCCTGAATCAGAAACTTTGGAGGTGGGCCCAACACTCTTGTCCGAAGAAGCCCTCCAGGCGATTCCAATGTAGGCTAACTTTGAAAACCACTTCTTGAGTGTATACATAATGCCCAATGCACTACCTGTCTGTTGTGTTCTATTTAGATAATACTAACAGATTAACCACATTATTTCTACTTAAATTAGGTTAAGTTGTTTATGAAATGCTAATGAAACAATTTTTCTGATTTTTTTTCCCAACGGGACCATGGTTTTTGGCTATATGTAAAAAGAAAAAAAAAAAAAACAACAACTTTAGTTGAGGGTCATATAGAGAAAACAACATAGCTGATTATTTCACTTTCTAATATGTAATATTTTTCATTTAAATATCTATTACAAATTATGCCTATAGTACTAAGATAGGTGTAATGATGTGATATATAACATTCACTCTCTATGTTAAGTAACTATTATATAAGTCATTTGTATCTCCTCTCTTCTTGCATATTTTTGGTTTACTTGAGTTATCAAATTTTGAGAGATACTGAAATATCCCAAGATGACTGTGGATTTGTCAACTTTCCCCTATAATTCTGTCAATCTTTACTTTATAAATTTTAAAGTTCTTTTTTGTAATCACTTAATTAATTTTTTTGTCTGTGTTGGGTCTTCGTTTCTGTGCGAGGGCTTTCTCTAGTTGCGGCAAGTGGGGGCCACTCTTCATCGCGGTGCGCGGGCCTCTCACTGTTGCGGCCTCTCTTGTTGTGGAGCACAGGCTCCAGACGTGCAGGCTCAGTAGTTGTGGCGCATGGGCTTAGTTGCTCTGTGGCATGTGGGATCTTCCCAGACCAGGACTCGAACCCGTGTCCCCTGCATTGGCAGGCAGATTCTCAACCACTGCACCACCAGGGAAGCCCCTACTTTATAAATTTTAAATTTAATTTGTTAGGTACATGTAGGTTTTTGCTTATTTCATATTCTTTGTAACTTGTTGTCATCCCAGACGAAATGCTTCAAGATCCACACATGGTCAATTGCACTGTTTCACAAAAACATATTGTTTCCCAGGTATAAAGAACATATATAATATATACACGCATGTATATATTTGTATGTGTATACACACACACACACACCCCCAACACCCCCCCCCAACTCCCTCTCCCACTCTAACCCAGAAGCATTCTCTCGATAGCTCAATCTTACTTCTATAGCTCATTTTTCCACGTTTAAGTCTGGCTCAACACACCGCAAGGGTACAGTGTGCAAACTGGAATTAAATAGGAACACTTTATGAAGGAAACAGAGCTTTGATGACATACTGTGGATGAGGAGTTTCCTAAGGACTAGAAGAAAAAACATGCAAGAAAGCCAAGGAAAATGGAATACCCCACTGCAGAGGGGTAACTACAAAGCTTAATGCAGAAAACTACATTGGAGTTTGTTTCTGCTCAGAAACAAAGATGGTTCACCCAAGAGACAACCATGCAATGCAAAGGAGCATCTTGTATCAGGCAGCAAATCATCTACCTTCACAGTCACACTCTTTTTTTTTTGAAGTCACACTCTTTGATAGAGAAGTTCATAAGACTGGTCAGGATCTGTAACTGGACTGCCCACACTGGAATAAAAAGCAATGTGTGTGTTTCTGTGCTCTGTGTGTGTGTGTGTGTGTGTGTGTGTGGTTGATGTGATCCTTCATCTGTTGTGGCCACAAGAGAAATCATAGCTAAAGGGAAGATATTTGTCTTGACAGCCCCAGGGTTTTTCATTTTACTCCAATTGATCACAGGGACAACACTATGGACTTAACTCTTCTCTCCACCATCTCCAAAAAAAATCTAAAAATTATTGAAACAGCTGCAGTTAGGTAGTTTAAAGAATTCCTTCTACCATGATATATTTTCCTTGGGTTAAAAGTACTAAGATGTCTATAATACAAGCTGGTTGGAATTCCTCTTCACAAAGTCTTGTATAGAAGAAAGTACTTGATAATAGAAATGAGGTACACCAAAGCTTTTCATAAGGAGGAACCAATTTTGACTTCCCAAGGTTTTAGTATATGGTTGATATGTGCTTAGGAAGCAGTGCAGTCAGCTAAGCACCCTTAGAGCCCTGGGAAGGAAAGTCTGCCACCCTGGACATCAACAAGGTAAGAGCTGTGCTGTAGATGTTTTGCAAAGATTTCCACAAACTAAAAAGTGCTAATGCAAATATTAAACATCTCTATTTATATCCATTTGTTGTTTGTCATCAACTAGATGACAAAGCCTGAACTAAACAATTATACCCCGAGTTAAAGATGACATCCTGAGCTCCACGACCATGGGAATTCATGGGCCCTTGATGTAATTTCAGCGGCTCTACTGCAGAGTAGAGAGGAATGGATACAGAAACTGTGTGCATTGGCACAATGAGCTATTTCCGTAGAACTTTTGATGTACAACAATAAAAAAAAACTCATGCATACAAATAACACAAAGACAAAGACAATTTGCTACAGAGATAAGAGAGCTGCAACTCCCCCACTTGTATAATACTCCCCCTTACTCCTCCACAGACCTTCAGAATATATGGAGAAAATTTCTAGACTGAGACATAAGATGCTTCCACAGTATATTTTGTTCCTTAAATGGAGCCTCCCAAGCTATAGTTTTCTGTCACTTCTTAGAAATTTATGCTCAAGGAATATAACCACTTGCCAAATGGTTAATTCCTATGGACAACACTAGGACATTATGAGAAGATGATAAAATGGAAATATCTCGTTTTTGTCCTCAAGAAAACAAAGTTAAATTTAATAAATTTCTCAAACTGTGAAAACAGTAAATATGCTACCCTTCAATGAAAAAATGATTTATAGCTTTGAAGAGTTCAGTGCAATAGTTGTTAGCTACCAAGTGTCATTTTCCTCTCTTTTTCAAATAGGAATATATCATATATTATGACAAAGTAATAAAAACCGTACTTTTACTGTGGGAAAACATTAGTACCTTAATCATGTTATTATTTGAATTTAATAAAAAAAGCTCTAAATGTAATCATCCTTCATTTTGTAGGGAGAACATTTTAAACCTGTGTCAGAGGTAACAACTGATCTTGTTCACTCTCCAGACCAAACTTTGGACTCAGAGAAGGTTTATATTCTCAAGAAATAAAAGAATTAGCCAAATTCACAATAAATGCCTTTCAGAAATACAGGAGTTGAGAACTGAATAGGGTTTCTAAAGATGACAGATATCAATAATAAGTTCATGTCATAAAAAGTTCTAACTCCTTGATTCTTATAAAAATTCATTCATTTCCTTAATTCAATTAATATTCATTAGCACCTATTTTGTGACAGGTATTGTCCTAAACTTTAGGGAATAAAATTAATATTCTATTTGTGGTAATGTAGAAAATAATCAACAAAACATATAAACAATATAATATGAAATAGTGAGAAGCACTACGAAGAAAATTCAAAGGGCTATTGTAATAGTGAGTTGAGTGAGAATCCTTGCAAATGATCATTCAACATTGTTTCATAGTCTTTCATAAAAAAGCAACAGTTGTCTGAATGCACTAAATAAAATGAAAAAAAAACTTAAGAAGCAACACAGGGGACTGTTAAAACAATTTAAGATGAACCATTGACTTCAAAGAAGCAAGGTATTAAAACAGACAAGTTATTGATATTAATTCAAAAGTTAATCAACAGTTCAAGTCAACAGTACGTATAGATGCCACAAAGACATAAAACTAACTGTAGTGGTTATCACTTATGTGCTCAATATTGTAAGTAATACTGAGGGAAATAAAAGACCCCAAATATATACTGTATTAGTGTGTGTTGGGGTGGTTAGCATTTAGTTTCACCTTTTTAACCGAAAATACACAATTTAAAGTTATGTAAAATTCAAAAAGAGATATAAACTAAACTATCGTGTTCAGGGATTCATATATATAGTAAAACTCTAAAGGGAAGGGTTTAGCTCTGTTGGAGAAGGGGGCTATCAGTTGGACAGAACATGTGGGGGCTTCTTGGGTGTTGGCAATGTTCTAGTTCTTCTCCATGGGGATTATTACACAGAAGTTCATTTTAGAAGTACTTGTTACAATGTGAGATTTATGCTCATTTCTCTCTGTAAGTAATATTTCATGAAACTGAGAGAGTCTAATGAAGGAGGGAAAGAAGGGATAAAGGAGCTATGCAATGTGACTTCAAAGATGAAAGCAATTAAAATTACCATGTTAAAAGGGAGAACTTTATTGAGAAGGGTTTTGAGTTGGACCATGAAGTGTGAATTAGATTTGCTTAAAAAGAAACACAGGTAGGGGCATTCCAAGCAACGGAAAGAATGTATACAGATGCCTGGAGGTAAGAAAGCTCAAGGATGTTCCAGTGATAAGAAATTAAATTAGTCAATGTGAATAAAGCATCATAACGGAGAACCCTTCAGTAGTCTTTAAAGATGGTGACATAGGAGGCTCCTGAACTTTCCCCCTCCCATGGATACGATGAATGAATAGCTTCACATATGGAACAATTCCCTCTAAAAGAAATTCAGTGACTCTTACACATCAGGAAATGAGAATTTTCTCACATTGAAATGGGTAGGAAAGGCTGAAAAACACTCTCAGTGTCTCAGGCATAAACTCCACCCCTAAAACAGTGCCATACAATTAGGAGGGAGCCCCCAACTCCCAGCTTCTCCCTGAGGAGCAAAGGGTTTGGATCACACATCTAATGTGCCAACTTCTAAGCCTCCCAAATAAAGGATGGGTCCCCCAAACACCTAGCTTTGAAAACCAACAAGGTTTGCATCCATGAGACCCACTAGATTATAGCAAACAATGAAGCAGGTATTAAAAGGCATGAGCTGCATTGCAGCTATCATCCCAGGGCTCAACAGAGAGGGAACAGGCAAAAATTGCCCATCTCTCAGTCTTTCTCTGAATGGAGTCTATTTTCACACATTGGAAGCTGCTGCCTGAGGGTCAGGCTTCTAATTTAGCACTTATTTAGAGGCAGACAGCAATCCACCCTGGACATCAGGGATGCAACCAGACACCTTCCCCAACCTCTCCCTCCTGTCTGCCTCAGATTGCCAGTACCTCCCTAGAAGGGGGTTGTGTACATGTCAGTACTCCAGTTTTTACAGCTGCCACCCAAGGGACAAGTTCCCAGAATGCTTGGCTCCATTACCCAATAGGCCTTTCATTCATGAGTCCCACAGTACTGTAGCAAACAAAAGGCAGTTGTTAACCAGCTATCCCCCCAGGGCTCAATACAGAGGAAACAGGCAAAAACATCCATCTCCCAGTCTTTCCCTAAAATGGGTCTGTTTGCATACTTCAAAAGCTGTTGCCTGATGCAGGCTTCTAATTAGCACACATCTAGCGGCTGACTGCCACCCTCCCCAGTGACCAGGAAAGCCTGTGAACACCTCCTCTGCCATCTCCCTCTAGCTGGCTCTAAGTTGCCAGCATCTCCCTGGAAGGAGTTTATATACATATCCAGTGCCCCAGATTTTGTGGCTGATGTCTGGGGGATGGGCCCTTGGATCATCTGATAGCCAGAGAGGACTATAGGAATCCAAGAAGTTTTTAACAGGCTCAGAAGCACCCCCACCCCACAGCTACACAACTGGAATCAGTGCAGAGGAAGAAGGCAAAAATCCCCATGATCCAGTTACTCCTTGAAAGGGACCTAACTACATACTCTTCCAGCTGCTGTCTGAGGGTCCAGCTTCCAACCTGTCTGCATCCAGGTGCTGAAAGTGATCCTCCCCTTTGGAACATCAGTGGGTATTGGCACACTTTCAACTACTGGGAATCACTAAGGACAAAAATGGTGGCTTGAACAATCACAAAATTTTGAGAGGCAACCATGAGAACAGGCTGGGCTGATTGATGAGCTTCATCTCCAACACAGGACCACTGTATCAAGACTGGGAGAGGTGGCTGTTTCATCTAATGCACAGAAACCAACACACGGGTCAAGGAAAATGAAGAAACAGAAGAACATGTTCCCCCCCCCCAAAAAAAAGCTAAAACTCCAAAAACAGATTTTATTGAAACAGAGCTAAATGATTTACCTGAGAGTTCAAAATAATGGTCATAAAGATACGCACAGGGAACAGAAGAACAATACATGAATAAAGTGAGAATTTCAACAGAGATAGAACAAAGAGAAATGACAGAGCTGAAGAATATAATAATTGAACTGAAAAATTCAATAGAAGGGTTCAATAACAGACAAGACCAAGGGGAGGAAAGAATCAGCGAATTTGAGGACAGGGCACTGGAATTCATCAAATCAGAGAAGCAATAAGAAAAAAGAATGAAAAAGAGTGAAGATACCTGAAGGGACTTATGTGAAACCACCAAGTGTATCAATAAATGCTTATAGGGGTTCCAAAGGGAGAAGAGAGAGAGAAAGGGGCAGAAGGCCAATTCAAAGAAATAATGGCTGAAAACTTCAGAAACAGACATTCAGATCCAGGAAGCCTGGGGATCACAAAACAGAAAGAATCCAAAGAAATCCATGCTCAGACATTGAGCTGTCAAATGATAAAGACTAGGAGATAGTCTTAAAAGCAACAGGAGAGAAACATCTTGTTATGTATAAGAGAACCCCCTTAAGACTATTGGAAGATTTTCATCAGGAACTTTGGAAGCCAGAGGGAGTTGTATAATATCTTCAAAGTATAGACATACCTTGGCAATGTTGCAAGTTAGGTTCCAGAACATCACAATAAAGCAAATATCATAATAAAGCAAGTCACATGAAATTTTTGGTTTCTTAGTGCATATAAAAGTTATGTTTACACTATACTCTAGTCTATTGAGTGTACAGTAACATTATGTATAACAAAACAATAAATACACCTTAAAGTATTTTATTGCTTAAAAATGCTAACCATGATCTGAGCCTTCATTGAGCCATAGTAGTAACATCAAAGATTACTGATCACAGATCACCACGACAAATATGATAACAATAAAAAAGTTTGAAATATTGCTAGAATTACCAAAGTGTGACAGAGACAAGGAGTGAGAAAATGCTGTTGGAAGAATGGTTTTGATAGACTTGCTCCATGCAGGGTTACCACAAACCTTCAATTTGTGAAAAAAAATCCTACAATATCTGTGAAGTACAATCAAGTGAAGCACGCACACACACACACACACACACACACACACACACACACACACACACACACAAACTCAAGGTATGCTGTACTGAAAGAAAAAAATTGCTAATTAAGAGTACTCTACCTGGAAAAGTTGTCCTTTAGAATTGAGGAAGAGAAAAGCTGAAAGCTCACTACCAGTAAACTGGCCTTACAATAAGTTTAAAAGACTGTCCTTACAAGAAAGTTAAAAGAATTTCTTCAACGTAAAATGAAAGGATGCTAATTAGTAACAAAAAACACATATGAATGTACAAAAATCACTGGTAAATGTAAATACATAAATTCAAAAAACTCTAATGCTATAAATAGTGGTGGGTATATGACTTATAAGTTTTGTATGAAGGTTAAAAGTCAAAAGTATTAAAAATAACTATAACCCCACGATCAAGTGAGCTATATTCCAGGGATGTAAATATGGTTCAACATCCACAAATTAATCAATATAATATACCACACTAACAAAATGAAGGATAAAAACATACAATCATCTCAATAAATACAGAAAAAAAAACCACATTTGGCAATACCCAATATTCTTTCATGATAAAGACTCTTAACAAACTGGATATAGAGGAAACATCTCAACATAATAAAGGTCATATATGACAAGTCCACAGCTAACATCATACTCAATGGTGAAAAGCTTTCCCTCTAAAATCAGGATTGAAGCAAGGATGCCAACTTTCAGGTTTCCTATTCAACGTAGTACTGGAAGTCCTGTCCAGAGGAATTAGGCAAGAAAAAGAAATAAAAGGCATCCAAATCAGAAAGGAAGAAGTAGAATTGTCATTCTTTGCAGATGACATGATACTATAAATGGAAAACCTTAAAGACTCCATCAAAAATTTTTTAGATCTAGTCAAAATATCCAGTAAAGTTTCAGGATACAAAATCAACATTAAAAATCTGTTGTGTTTCTCACAAAAACAATATATCAGAAAGAAACATTAAGAAAGCAATTCTATTTCCAATAGCCTCAAAAAGAATAAAATACTTAGAAATAAATTTAACCAAGGAAGTGAAGGATCTATACGCTGAAAACTTTAAGGCACTGATGAAAAAATTGAGAAAGACACAAATAGAAAGATATTCTGTGTTCATGGATTGGATTAATTTATATTGTTAAAATATCCATACTACTCAAAGAAATGTCCACATTTAATGCAACTTCTATCAAAATTCCACTGGTATTTTTCACAGAAATAGAAAAAGAACTCCTAAAATTTTTATGGTACCACAAAACACTCTAAATAGCCAAAGAAATCTTGAGAAAGAAGATCAAAGCTAGAAGCAGCATACTTTCTGATTTCAAGCTATATTACAAAAGCTATAGTAATCAAATCAACATGGTATTGGCCTAAAAGCAGACACAGAAGATCTGTTGCAATCAATGTAACTGAATGAAGACCCAGGGGAAAAAAACACAATGCATATATGTACAACAAAGGAGCAAAGAATACACAACAGGGAAAGGGTAGTCTATTCAGTAAACGGTATTGGGAAAACTGGATATTCATATGCCAAAGAATGAAACTGGACCCCTAACTTACACCATACACAAAAATCAACTCAAAATGGATTGAAGAATTAAATGTAAACCTGAAGCCATAAACTCCTAGGAGAAAAACAGGTGGTAATCTTGACATCTATCTTGGCAACAATTTTTTTTTTTTAACTTGAAACCAAAGGAAGATGACAAAAGCAAAAATAAACAGGTGGGACTACATCAAACTAAAAAGTATTTTCAAAGCAAAGAAAAATTAACAAAATTAAAAGGCAACCTATGGAAAGGGATAAAATATTTGCAAACCGTCTATCTGATAAGGGGTAAACATTCAAAATATATAGTGAACTCATACAATTCAATAACAACAATAACTAAAAACAAACCCCCCCAAAAAAGAAACAATCCCATTAAAAAATGGGCAGAGGAACTGAGTAGACCTTTTACCCAAGGAGATGTACAAATAGCCATCAGGGACATGTAAAGCTGCTCACCATCAATCATCAGGGAAAAGCAAATCAAAACCACAATGAGATGTTACCTCATACCTGTTAGAGTAGTTATTATCAAAAAGATAAGACGGACTTCCCTGGTGACGCAGTGGCTAAGAATCCGCCTACCAAAGCAGGGGACACAGGTTCGAGCCCTGGTCCAGGAAGATCCCACATGCTGTGGAGCAACTAAGCCCGTGTGCCACAACTACTGAACCTGCGCTCTAGAGCCCACGAGCCACAACTACTGAAGCCCACATGCCTAGAGCCCGTGCTCTGCAACAAGAGAAGCCACCGCAATGAGAAGCCCGCACACCACAAAAAAGAGTAGCCCCCACTTGCCACAACCAGAGAAAGCCCACGTGTAGCAACGAAGACCCAACCCAGTTAAAAAAAAAAAAAAGATAAGAGATAAGTGCTGGAGAGGATGGGGATCTAAGGGAACCCTTGTACACTGCTGGTGGGAATGTAAATTGGTACAGCAATTTAGAAAACAATATGGAGGTTCCTCAAAAAATTAAAAATAGAATGTCTACGTGATCCAGCAATCCCACTTCTGGGTATATATTAAAAGAAAATGAAAACATAGTCTCAAAGAAATATCTGCACTCCCATGTTTATTGCAGCATTTTTCACAATAGCCAAGTAATGGAAACAAACTAAGTGTCTCTTAATGGAAGAATGGATAAAGAAGATATATTATATAATACAATGGAATATTATTCCACCACGAGAAAGAAGGAAATCATGTCATTTGTGACCACATGGATGAAAATTGAGGGTATTACACTAAGTGAAATAAGTCAGACAAATACTGTATGATATCACTTATGTGTGGAATCTAAAACAGCTGAACTTGTAGAAACAAGAGATCTTTTTCTCTCTAGGAGAGCAGATCTTAAATGTTTTCATCACCAAAAAGAAATGGTCATTATGTAATATGATGGAGGTGTTAGCTAATGCTATTATTGTGGTAGTCATTTTGCAGCATAGAAGTGCATCAAATCAACAGGTTCAACACTTTAAAATTACACAGGGTTAAGTGTCAACTATATCTCGATAATGCTGGAGAAAAACTTTTAAATAAAATAAAAAGAAATCTCATAACGGAGAGGGACGTGAGAGAGTGCTACAAGGTAGATTAGGATGAAATTAGGTGGGGTCTTAAAAGACAAAATGAGAAACTGAGGTCTTGACTGCTGAAGCATAGACACAGGGGATGCTTTTGCATTTCAGTAACCTCTCTTCCAATGCTGCATTAAAATAAACTTAACCTCCATGTTCGTTTGGATCACATCCTGAAAATTTATAAACTCTGCCTGATTTTAACTTCTTCCAATTATTTCATAGCCCAATGGCAAAGGATAGCATTTGAGATCAGTGAATAATTGAGGTCATATGTGTACCCCTGATATCAGCTGGGACCCTTGTGGGGTTCTGTCACTTGCCTCACTGACAGGCTCATATGTGAGGAAGAGGCAGGTCTGGCTAGCCACAGAGGGCTCTGTTTCTCAGCAGGTACAGCATTTCAACAACTTTGCAAATGTCCTTCTCCTCTCATCACTGAAGTTGTTAGTGGTGGGGTAGCTTCAATACGAAATTCTAAATTGAATAGTCTTATTGGGAAATATATTTTTGGGGAAACAGAGCGAAGATATCAAACAAATACAGTTTGACCTGACAAAGCACTTAATAAGCACACAAGAGCAATGGATGGACTTATCTGCAAATTCTCCATTATCGCACAGTTGACATACCTTAGGGAGTTGGCATTCTTGTAGACCAGAAACAGCCCACACTTCTGCCAGTTGTATCTGTGTTTGCATTGGAACGAACGTATGATGATTAATATCTTGTTTTATTTACCCTCTGGCTTTTAAAAGATGGATCTAAAGTTACTGCCTAAATAGGAGCTAAAAGAAATTCAAATTGAAGAGTTGTTTTAGCTAAGATCAAAAGGTAGGCAGGTGTCAAAGCCCAACTTCAGTAAATCAGCTGTTAATTTTCAAAAATTCCTTATTAAGTCTTCTTTTTGTTTTTTGGGGTTTTTTTTTTTTGCTATTTTCTTTGGCAACAAAATTTAGTAAAAATAGAATACACAGCCAGACACATCTGGGATGGTGAGTTTCTTCTTACACTGATTCCCTATATTACGGGCTGTTCCCTCTCTAGACTAAATTACTATCTATCTGTGAAAAATGAAATGGACACTGAAAAGGGGATTACTCTTCACATAATTCAGGTCAAAAATAAGTTCTCCAGAAACATCCAGATTGAGGCAAACATGTTTTCTATGGTTTTTATCATCCCGATAATTGCCTTAATTCTCCATTTTGTTTTGCTTCTGTAGACAGCTTAATGGCAGTTAAGATTTTCTGGATCTTGCAGCATAAGAATAAATACTCAATTAAGGTTTTTTCAGATGAGTCAGAAATAGAAAATCACTGTAGCTGGAAGTGATGCATTCTCTCCACTCCCAACCATTAGATGGCCTTTAAGTTTTCAGACATCATTTGAAACACAGTGGATATTTATACTGCTAAACTAAAGAAAATAAATCAGTAATTCATGAAAAAAATTTATTCCTTACCAAAGAAATCAAATTAAAGTCTAGTTGCTGTCTGTAGTCTTGGGCCCCAAACCACTATCACCAGAATCACCTGCAAAGCGCAGAAGTAAATTACTGTTTATCAGGCTATGTAGGAGGTATGGAGGCTCAAGGCAAAATTGATCACTCAGTCAATTCATTAACTCATTCATTTATGCAACAAGTATTTACTGAGCATCCTAGCCAGATGTTAGTCTAGGAACTCAGGATATATCAGGGAACAAAAAGGCAAAGACTCTTGACCTCATGAAGTTTAAGATTCTGCTGAGGAGTTGGGAGGCTGACCAAACAATAGATATAATACAATGAACAGGTAACATATACTCTGTGTGAGGGTGAAAGTGCTACGGGGAATACAGACACAGAGCAGGCTAAGGGGATCAGAGAGTTACTGGCGGGGGATGTTGCTTTCTCAGATATGGTGCCCTGTTCAAAACGTGACATATGAACGAGGATTTGAAGGAGGTGAGAAAGTTACCCATGTGAATATCTGGAATAGAGGTTTCATGCTGTGAAAACATCCAGAACCAGGACCCCAAAGCAGGAATCTATCTGATATGTGTGAGGAACAGCAAGGAGGCTAGAATCTGAGGCAGAACGTCAAAAGCAGGCAGCAGGATTTGAGAGCTGAGAGTCATGCAGGCCAGCATAAGGACTCAGGCAGTTGTTCTGAGTGAGGTGGGCACCACCGGGGAGCGCTGAGCAGAGGTGTGGTGTGATCACGTGACGAAAGAAGACTGGGGAAAGAGAGGTGGCAAAGCTTAGGACAGCACGGCAGCAGTGGAGGGGCACAAAGTGATCAAATTATAAATGTATTTTGAACGTTGAGCCAACAGGATTTCCTGATTGATTGTTCAATGTGAACGTAAGAGAAGAGTCAAGAATGACTTCTGCAGTCCCATTTCTGGACATATATCTGGAGAAAACCGTAATTTGAAAAGATACATTCACCCCAATGTTCACTGCAGCACTCTTTACAATAGCCAAGACATGGAAACAATGTAAATGTCCATCGACAGACGAATGGATAAAGATGATGTGGTACATATATATGACGGACTACTACTCAGCCATAAAAAAGAATGAAATAATGCCATTTGCAGCAACATGTATGGACCTAGAAATTATCATACTAAGTGAAGCCAGACAGAGAAAGACAAATACCATATGATATCGCTTATATGTGGAATCTAAAAAAAAAAAAAAGACATAAACTTATTTCCAAAACAGAGACTCACAGACACAGAAAGCAAATTTACGGATACCAAAGGGGAAAGAGGGGTGGGAGGAGGGATAAATTAGGAGGCTGGGACTAACACACTACTTTGTATGAAATACATAAACAATAAGGACCTACTGTATAGTACAGGGAACTATACTCAGTATTATGTAATAACCCATAAGGGAAAAGAATCTGAAAAAAAATGCATATATATATATACACACACACACTGAATCACTGTGCTGTACATCTGAAACTTACATGATATTGTAAGTCAACTATACTTCAATAAAATTATTTTTTAAATGTTTTTTAAAATAACATTAAAAAAAAGAATGACTCCAAGACTTGTGATTTGAATACCTGGAAGAAAGGCATTAGCATCAAACTGATATTTTTTTAAGGCTCCAGGTAGAGTGAATTCTGGGGCGGGGGTATGTGTGAGGAGATCAGTTTAGTTTTGGCTGTGTTAAGCTTGAGATACCTCTAAACACCCAAATGGAAAGGTAGGGTAGCAGTTGACTGTGAGTCAGAAATGCAGGGGAGGTCTGGACAAGAAGTGTAAGTGTAAGATTGTAATAATGTCCTCCCATCTCTTCCTAGGGCTTGCTGTTCTTCTCAGGGATGAGTGCTTCTTCCTCAGCTTCCTAGAGTTTGCTTTTGGCATGTTCATGGGTCTATCTTTCTTACTGCCCATCAAACCATTTGTCTTTTATCACTTCTCCACTCTACGGAAATTAATTTGACTAAGACTCTGCCATAGACAACAATAACAGTAACCACAATAGCAGTTACAGAGAGTGCTTTTGGTTTTATCAAAACTGTTTCTGGGGCTTCCCTGGTGGCGCAGTGGTTGAGAGTCCGCCTGCCGATGCAGGGGACGTGGGTTCATGCCCCGGTCCAGGAGGATCCCACATGCCACAGAGCGGCTGGGCCCATGAGCCATGGCCGCTGAGCCTGCGTGTCCAGAGCCTGTGCTCCGCAACGGGAGAGGCCACAACAGTGAGAGGCCCCCATACCTCAAAAAAAAAAACAAAAAAAAAACTGTTTCTTTTCCTCTGGAGCCCACAATTAAACAACATTTTCCAGCCTCCCCTGTTAGGAGGAATCATGTGACTAATTTCTGGCCAATGGAACACAGACAAAGAGCACCCAGAGCATTTCCAAGCCTTCAAGTTATTCTCCTCCATGTTCTTCCACAACCTCTTTCTTTCCTTGTCTGACAGCTGGTCACAGAGGATCTACTGGATGGTTCAAAGACCCTGGCGGGGGCAGAGCACTAGCTTGGAAAGACCTTGGGATCCTGAACGATTGTATGAAACGCAGCCTCCTCGCCAATCTGCATTAGACTATGACCTGAAGGGGAAATAAACCATGTTACGATGAGCTACTGAAGTTATGAAGTTGTTTCCAGCAGTTTGCATATCTTAACTAACAGAGAAAATGAGTGTTTCCTATATGCTAGGCAATATTCTAAGCTCTTGAAATATAATGTTATTATTATGTCAACTCTACACCCGTCCTTGAAGTCAAAGGTAGAAGGGAAGGATGATTTCATATTTCCAAGCCTGTCTTCAACTTCCTCCAAACAGTTTTTGCCCTTCCTTTATGCCATTTTCTACCCTTATATCATCTTCATCATGTAATTTTTCTCCTGGTTTTCATCCTTACTTGTTGCTAAAGGACAAGGCAGATTTAGCCCACTACTGCTTCCCAGTGTCAACCGGAACCTCATAATTGTTTAATAGGCTTCTGATATTTTCTTTTACAAAGGAGTCTATGCTAACATTTTAATGTTCACTGTCACTCCTCCTCAACGCTTTGCAATCTAGCTTTCATACTCAGTGCTGGACTGAAAATGTCCTTAATGACCTCAGTGAATACTGTGTAGTCCCCATTTACCTAAAATTTCTGCGTCTTTGCTCTGAAACTTGTCTCACGGCTTCTGTGAGACTACTGCTTTCTGCTGGCTCATTTTTTTGCATCTTCGTATACCTCTTTTCGTGTCTCCCTACCTCTAAATGTCATCTGATACTGGCTCTTTTATCACTGGATAATGTTCTCTCTGGCTAGAGATTGCACTTATTAAATGATGACTTCCAAATCCAGATTTGAACATCTCTCTCTCTCTCTCTCTCACTCTCTAGCTCCAAATTAATATTTCAAGTTGTGACAGGGCATCTCCAACTTAGCGTTTGTTTTAAAAACACTTCTGACTCAACATCATCAAAACTTAATTCATTTTGCCTCCGACCAACACCAGCAAGCCTACTCCTTCTCCTTGGGAGACTGATTTTAGGTTAAGTACTCAATCGATATTTGTTGACAGAGACCTCCTTTCAACCAATCTCTCACCCTCATACTCAGTTTGTCACCAGCCACATTAATCCTAAGTATCTCATGAATCCATTTTTCTCCAACCACACGGCTACTACCACAGCTCAAAACTCTAGCATTTTTGGCCTAGATTTGCATTAATCTTTCAACCACTATCTCTGCCAAAAATTTCACCTATATGCAATGCACCCTTCACCCAGGTACCAAAATGATTATAACAAGCATCACTGTAAACAACTTTGGCTGACAATTCCCCATCTAATACCAGCGTTAATGGGTCTGCTCCCCAACGAAGCATTTATTTCAAACTTAAGTCCCAGGACCTGACATCCTCTGCTAGACGCCGAGTCACCACCTGCAACACAACCATTAGGTGGTTCTACTGGGTATGCCTCCGCTTCTGGGATTCTGTACACCTTCCCAACTACACCTTATCTATCTTCTTGACGATCTTTATTTCTCTTTCCCATATCCAAATGATCACTTGTTTGTAAGTAAGTTGTGTAAGACAAAACTTTGGGTCATTTTGTGCCTTGTTTTTTCCTGTGTTATTTTCCGTAACTCCTCTATTTTGCTGAACTGAGTCTTTCAAAAGTTTATCGATGAGCTTTCAATTCCCCGATTCCCATTTTATCGATCTGTCCATATCACTGAATGCTGTGGAACTTGTCCTCTTTCTTAATTTTTTCTTCCCTTCGCTTCAGTGGCATTGTCCCAATTGGCTCTCCTCTCAGTCCTCTCCATTGTCTAATCTCTACTTATCTACTTTTATTTACCCATCTGTCCATCTGTCCATCCATCCCTTGATTCATTTAATCTACTGGCTGCTTTTCCCATCCATTACATGTGTCTATTCTCCAAGGTTCAGTTTTGAATCACTGCTCTCTTCCTAATCTCTCCTTAAAGCAAAGGTTCTCATCCAAGGTGTTGAGGTACAGTGGTTATCAATGGGTACATTACTTCCTATAAGTTATCAGTGTTTGTGAATGATTTATTTTCTTAAAAAATTTTGATTTAGAATTATTTTAAGAGCAATGCCACTGTTCCTCACTTCCATGCAAATCGACTTCCTTGAGAGACATGGCATTATAGCTATCAAAAGGAACTGAATATTTTCATGCATATCAACGATGGTGTGCTGACTGCTCCACAAGTGGAACTTTGCTTGTGTTCACACTATATCTCATCACTCAGGAGGGTGCCTGGCATGCAGCACATGCATCAGTGTCTCAATATAGCTTTACTGTTGATTGAATATGTTTAACACAAGATACGGTTGGGAGGGACTTCCCTGGTGGTACAGTGGTTGAGAATCTGCCTGCCAATGCAGGGGACACGGGTTTGAGACCTGGTCCGGGAAGAACCCACATACCGCGGAGCGACTAAGCCCATGTGTCATAACTACTGAGCCCACGTGCCTAGAGCCTGTGCTCCGCAACAAGAGAAGCCACCGCAATGAGAAGCCCGTGCACCACAACGAAGAGTAGCCCCTGCTCGCCGCAACTAGAGGAAGCCCACGCACAGCAACGAAGACCCAACGCAGCCAAAAATAAATACATAAGTAAATAAATAAGTAAATAAATTAATTAATTAATTAAAAGAAAAAGATACGGTTGGGAAACACTGCCTTAAGAAAACTCATCTGCTGTTAGATTTTTAATTACTCTATAAGGATGAATAACTCACATCTTGATTTCCTGACTGCTGTCTTGAATTTCTCTCCCCATATGCCAACTATTGATTAGAGCTTTCTATCTGGATGACCTGAAATCATATCAAGTTGAACATATCTAAAATCAAACACTCATCTTTCAGAATTAATTCAACCTTCTCTCATTTTCCCAATTAACAAGTACTGAATGCTTGGATCAATCTTAGTTTCTTCTTTCATTTTCACCCCCATATACATTCAGTAACCAAAGTACTTCCTTCATTGAAGTTCTACACTTCTTTCTCCTATTGCTTCTGCCAGTAGCCTAATTCATTCAGGTCTTGGTTATTAAAACTCTGGTCACTCAATTTTTTATTCATCCTGCATTGAAAAGCAAAACTAGTTTCCTTAAAAATACCAGCTTCGACTCAAAAATCTTATGTGACTCCCATTACATAAATAATACATTTTTAACTTCCACAAACTAATCTTTAACTTTAAAATTGCATCTATTCCCCATTTACCAATCTACTTTATCTGCTCTAGTCAAATTATAAGTCAAATTATTCTACTCTTAGTTGTTGTAAGTGACATGTGTAGTCCTACCCCCAAGACGCTGTTCACACACTATACCAAACCAGGACTTTCCTCTCTTTCCTGCTTATACATCTGGACTGTAGTCACCCTTAAGGCCCAACTCAAATTTTGCCAAGTTCAAGAAGTCTCACCCAATCACCTCACTGCCATAAAACAGCAACTCTATTTGTGTTGGTGACCCACAAGTCTTCCCTTCCTAACACTCTCACAATTAATCATGCCATAGTCAATACATATGGACTTGCTCTAAGGTCCTTTGAATTCTTGTCTGACTGTGGATGTGGGTCTCTCCAATGTGACTCAAAACTCACGACTTACAGAAAGTAAGAAACCAGCAAGTACTGAGCATCTACCATGTGCAATGGTATCTGTGTTACATGTATAACTACTGTAGTGACTAAATAAAGTGAGTATGATAATTCTCATGTAATAGACAGGAAACTGAGGCTCAGATAAGTTTCAGCTAGTAAATGGCTATTACAGCTAGTATCCTAGAGCCCAGGCCCCTTTCTCTCTACCATGGCACCATAACTTTTACCCATAGCATCCACTTAAGAGTTTTACATAGTTTAGAGCAGGTAATAGGTGTCAGATAAAGACATGTTAAATAAATGTGGGGATTTGGGGCACTCCTTGGGGGACATGGGAGAATATATGGTCTCCATTGATTTGTCCTCTAACTATGGTTTGAGGTCAAAATGACTTCCTTATTTCACGCAGAAGAGCAGAGACAGGGCTTGGGTTTGTTCCTTAAATTCATTCTGTAGCTCTCTTAAGTGATAAAACAAGTACATAACGAAAGACAGAAAATGGAAACTTACACTAAAAATTTTCACCAATTCTTTCCAATAGAAAAAGAACAAGTGATAACATAGCCGGTGGCAGATCCTGGGTGCAGAATGTCATTGTCCCAGGTTAAAAGCAGTCAATTCCATTTATTGAGCTGACTACCAAAAATTAAAACTGTTCCACATGAAATACAGCATGTTAAGGGTTCCCTTCAGATTTCTCATGCAAAGTGTTGAAATCTGGCATGGAAATTCTGAAAGAACCCACTTCTGCATTTCTTCCAGAAAAACTGCCAAAACAGTGGCTTCTGTTAAACTAAATTAAAGGGATTTTAGTCTTTATTAAAAGCAATTTAACTTTATCAAAACAATTTTCCCATATTCATTATGAGTCAAACAAACAAATACATTAGCCATTAGTGGTGACATCATGGGCTTCTGTGCACAAATATTTCAATTACAAATTCAAATTGCTCAGTTAAAACTCTCATTTTTATTGTTGCTACAGTTCAAGATAGTTATTGGTGCATTTTCCCAGAATTGAGTTATTTGCTATCCTAGTCGAGAATATTATGAAAAATGAGTAGAACTGAATACACTTATTTGAATCATGGAAAAGGGTAGGTGTGTATTAAAGAAAACACTTGCAAAAGTATGTCAGTATAATTCATTAATTAAAGGGAAGTTTTACAGAGAGACACATAACCCAGGAATAATATAAGAGGAATAATAAGAGGAACAAGAAATAATATGAGAGGAACAGGAAATAGGTGCAAGGCATCCTGTTGAAGATGATTCTTATTTTCTGAAGACATCCCAATTATTCACTCTACTTTCAGGTAACAAAATACTGTGCTACGTAAGTATCAGAAAAACACCTCGCACAGAGGCCACTATCTTTCCTAATGTCTCATCTATTTCCCAGCATATTTATTTGAATCACATGAAATCTTACTAACTGGGTGACCCAGGATGAGTTATTTAACCTCTCTGGCTTGTTGACCTTCATCAGTTATGGTGACTCGTTTGGATAGTGGAGGATTGTCTGAAGCTTGGAATATGACTTCAAGCCCTGCAGAGCTCCAATTCGCTGACTCTACATGGACCCTGGACCTTCCATCTTGCACTTTTGTCTTGGATCATTCCTCTAATGCACCCCCTGCCAAATTCATCCAGCATGCCAACCTCTCCTGGGGCTTGACACCTTTGCAAAGAGCGCTGACACCAATATCTTACTTTCTTACATGTCAAAGTCCCTTTCATCCTTCAAAACACACCCTGCAAAATTTGCCTGACATTTCTGCTCCTCTCTCTCCCGCTCGCATCAGAGTTAAGTACTCCTTCTGTGTGTTCCTGCTGTGTTCTGTATACACCTCTCCTCTAACACAAATGTCCTAGCACATAGTTCTTGGTACTTGCATTTTCTTGGCTAGACAGTGTTCCTTGAAAGCTATGTCCTATTCATCACCTAATGACCTCTAATGGTTGTCACATGTGGTGTCCTTTTGATCTATGGTTGACTCCAATGTCTCAAGGTGACAGAATTGAATTCAAGTAAGGAAATAAGACAGAAATCCAGATAATGGAAATAAAATGACATCTCCCCAGTTCAAGCCCTAATTCTCGTATCTACTGGTGTGTTTATGCCTATGTAATGCATAGGGTTGGGGGTGGACTGGAACTGGCTTGCCTAAATACGATATAGAATAGCCATTGAGAGTACACAGTTTAGCACCAGCCTATCAGGGTATTAACTCTAGTCTGCTCTTAGTAACTGGATGACCCAGGATAAGTCATTCAACCTCTCCTTGCCTCTGCCCCGTCATGTGTAAAATGGAGTGAATTAAAGTGCCAACTCCACAGGAGTGCTGTGGAAGACCTGAGATATTTCCTCTGAAGAGTATAAGACCACACTGGCACATAGTGAGGACTACACAAGTGCTAGCAGCTATTGTTATTGTCATCAGTATCTTTGTTATTTTTGTTAAATTTTCCCACCTAGAGGCTGGGAACATGAGAATGTTACCTTTGCTACCTATCAGGTTTAAGGAAGATTTCCATAGCTACAAAACAAACTAGGATGAAAAGCAAAGATTCTAGTATCTTTTGAGACTTTTACTTTTCTTATCAGGCATGCCCTGGAGGTAGGAAAAGAAAGGTACAATATGCTACTCTCTTCTGAATTTGCTAGACACTAGACTTTTGCAGAAGAGATCTTCCCTAAGAGAAGACTCCTGTTGGAAATCTGAATAAGGAAGCATGTTGTAAAATTAAGCCTCTGTTGTGTACCAGACACTGCTCTAGGCACTGGGAACGCAGTGGTGAACTTGAGATGCCCTCAAGCAACTTTCATTTTGAGACTAGTTTTAGTTATCTCTTGCCATTTCCCTATATATCATAACCTGAATTATGGAATGTAAAACTGTATCCATCAGCTGTTCTTAGTTTTAACCTTTATTTTTAGTTGCACATGTGCAGTTGGAGCCCTTAAAGTTGAAAGAGAAAAGGAAGAATTCAGAGACTCATTTTGAACTAAGAAGCCACATGCCCTGACTGTTCAAATGTGTTCATTAAAAGGATGTATATGAGGACAAGTTACTCACAGGTCCAGTGTGTGGGTCCAGTGCCTTTGTCAAGCTGATAGCAAAGACATCCTTATGGCCAGGCATCACATTAGAAACACAACTGCAGGAGGGTCTAGGCCAAAGGGAGGCTGGGAAAGGGACCCCAGTTCACTGAAACACAATCCACCCAAGGCCCAATTTGCCCAATGATTAGTTCAACAATTTAATAAAAATTTCCTGAAGTTCTCATTTTGCCCTTGCTTCTGTTCTTGTCCTAGAGATAGCTAGACTGGTGTAGTAATCAGTTCTAGAATAATTTACCACAATTAAAACTGCATTTAAAAGAAAACCTGTACCTTCATGGGTAAAACGAAGGCAAAGAGATATTGACAGAAGAATTCAAAGAAAGATCCTAGCATCAGGCCTACACATACATAGATATTTGCTACATGAAAGAGGCAAGGAGCAAGTACAGACTTCTTAGTAAGTTTCAATGAGGCAACTGCACATCCATGTAGAAAAGAAATACAATTGTATCTCTAGCTCATACTTGACAATAGTAGTTCTATTAAAGATGTAAACATGAGAGACAAGATTACAAAGCTTTTAGAGAAATGATATAGGATGATATCCTTATGACCTTGGAGTGGGGAGGTTTTCTTAAATAGAATATTAAAAGCACAACCCATAAATAAATGGACTAATTCAAATTCATTAAAATTAATAAATTCATGTCAAAGAATACCATGATGAGAGTAAAGGAAAAAAAAAAAAAAGGAGTAAAAAGACAAGCCACAGAATCAGAAAAGATATTTATAACCCATACATCTGGTAAAGGACTAAGATCCAGAAAAAATAAAGAACTCCTAAAACTCAGTATGAAAAATACAGTCAGCACAATGGGGGGAAGAAAAGGACAAAAGACCCAAAGATACGTTTCACCAAGGAAATGCAAGTGACTAACACACAGTGATATAGAAATATGCTCAAACTCGTTAGTAATTAGAGAACTGCAAGTTAATAATATTTTGAGGTAAAATTATAAAATAATTAGTTTCTCAACATATTTTTAGAAGCCTGATAATAGCAAATATTGGTGAGGTTATGGACCTGGGTTGGAAGTGGCAACTGGCACAACCTCTTTGGAAAACAGTTTGGCATCACCTAGTAAAATGTAAGAGATCTATGCCTCGGCAATTCCACTCATAGGTACTGGGGGAAAATTCGCACATATTCCCCAAGAGACACGTCCAGAATTATCCACAACGTCATTACAAGAGCCCTAGACTGGTATTATCCCAAATGCCCATTAAGAGTAAGGTGAATGTATACATTACGGCAAACTCATTCAATGGAACACTACACAGTGTTAAACTTAAACTACATGTAGATTCAACAACCTGAATGAATCTCACAAATAGATATTTGAACAAAAGGAGCAATTTGGAAAAGAAAACATAAAATCATGATTACATTTACCTAAAGTTCAAAACCAGGAAAAATAAGCTTTTAGGGATGTACATGTAGAAAATTATTATCACAGAAGTCCAAAGAGTGGCTATCCTTATGGAAGAAAGATGAGATGTAATCAGAGGTTTCTGGCGATTCTTGACAATGATGGTTACAAGGAGTATTTGCCATATAATTATTCTTTAAAGTGTTCAGATGTATTTTATGTACTCTTCTGCTATGTTGCACAAACCATACACACACTGTGAGGGGATAAATCTGGTAACAGAAAATTTCACTAAAGTGTGTTATAAAATCATTCTTATTTCACGATAAACATGGTTAATTACATTAACATAGGACAGGAAAATCTACAAAAATACATCAAAATGTTAATGGTAGTTTTCTTTGAATTGTGGAAATATTGATTTTTTTCCTTTTTTGTATTTTATAAATTATCTATAATGATACATATTCATTTATACTAAAAATACATTTATTTAAAAACAATAGAGGCCAAGGAAGGGTCAAGGATGAAAGCATAGCTTAAAATATGTTCAGAAATTGGTCTTTTAGCAAAATGATCATGTAACAGATTTTGGCAAACAAACCCACAAACATCTGCAAGATAATTCCCACACCATTCCACGAGGTCCGTGAACGAAAAGCAACTTCAAAAAAGTTGCTATTTGAAGAAAAACTTTCCAGTATATGTTCATGTGTATATCACTGCAATGCTCTCCTGAAAGCATTAAGTACAAGCCAACACCAAGAATGTACATTTAGGGATGGAGATACGCTTGTGGCAAGCTGATTAAGGTCTTTACAGAGGAATCTGCCAGCACATGTGTAGTTTACAAGGCATAACATAGATTGGCCAAAAGTTTCCATATGGATGGGTTTTGAGGTTTTAAAAACATTGTCTGGATTTTTGGAAATGCTTTATTCTTTTCCCTTAACATCTAACCAAAGCTCAGTGGAAAGACTCAACTCTGAGAAAGGAAACATACAACCTCACCGTGACTCATCTTGGGAAGGAAACAACTAAGCAATGAACCAGGATGGTTTTGAAGGCTGTACTCACCCTGCTAAGGAAACCCTCTCACTTAATTACATTTATATTTTAGGGAATTTAAAATAGAAGTCATGGCTTTATACAATCATCCCTTTATAACAGGCATTAATTAGGACTTGCCAGGCTTTTGTCCTTTTGATGAACAAAGGGGTATAATAAATAGGAAGAGGGACCTCTCAGTGAAGACTCATGTAGGAATACTTCTCACTGCCCACAGTCCAGAGTGGTCCAAAGCAAAGAGCTGATTAAGCCAGCCAGCTCTAGGAAAGCAAATCTATGACTGAGATGCTAAGCAAAACACAAACTGCATCTCTAATGATGTGCTGATGTTTCAATCAGCCAATGCATTAAATACAAAGGTGACCAGATGGTTGGTTGGTTTTATCAATTAAAACCCTAGGTTAGGGCAGTTTGGGATTACCATAAAGGAAGGGGAAGGAAAGTGAGGGAGTCAGGCAATGTGTAGAATTTCAAAGATGAAACTTGGCAAAATGCAGAGATGCATTTGTTCAACTGGCGAAAAAAATCACATTTTACGAACGTCCATGGAAATCAAAATTTAATTTTTGGTGATTATGTTTAATTTATTAACTGGGTCATTTCACTGAAGCTTGGTTGAAATTGATCATTGTCACTTTTGAGAATCAAAACTAGGTTTCAGAAGAGTCTGTGGTGGAGCTAGCTGGATGGATTTTCCTTAATTAGGAAAAACATATTACAGTTAATCACCAAATAGATGACTCTAAAGATGCTTATTTTATAGACAGAAAAATCCAAAGTTCAATCATGACTCTCGTGGCATGTTGAGAACAAGTCAATTTCTAATATTTTGCTCCAGAACCTCTTTATAGTTGGCAAAGTGCATAAATTCTTCTCCAGGAGCCTCTGCCTCAAAGCTTGTTCAAAATCCCTTATGATAGAACTGCCAGTCATTTCAGAGCCTACAGGGCTTATTTCTTAAGAAACCATCACCCATAAATTTCTGATATTTACAGCCTGAACATGAAATATAGTCTTTGTTCAGTAGGATTTATGAATAAGCAGGGGTATTTCCCTTTGTGTGTGCAGGATTAAAGGCTCTGGAAAAGATTCATCTCTGCAGAAGGATAATTTGAAGGACTGCATTAAAAAAAATTCAGGCCAGTTAGGATTATAAACCTGTTTCATAATCAGCACTGATGCTGGCTTGAAGAAGGATAATTAGAACGTTTAATGTGCAGAACGTCCTTTGAAAATATTTCTGGTGGCTAATACGACCATCTTCACATGCAGAGAAGGGCCACAAAGTCGAAAGATGATAATAACCAAGAACCTTAGACAAGGTCGTGTTGAAAATTGAGCAAGAGATTTCCATTTTCCTCAGACACACTCTCCTGCTCTCATTAGATTTACTGCCACCCTGCCATACAGTTTTGGGGTATAGTTTTTCCCCATAAATGTCATGGATATAAGAGGGAGACTATTGGAATGACAGCTGAAAGAGAACACTTCTTGCTTCCTCCATCTGGGAAGTGGAGACTGAAAGCCAGCTTTGAGGAAGAACTTCTGCTGTTCTACCAAGTCCTAAGATGACCTTGGTGAGAATCAGACAGACACCCCTCATGAGCACAGGGCTCGGTAAGCAGAGCTTGGGTTACAGCTCTTGGAACAAATACTGTATTTTCCTAAAATCCAAAAGATCTCTACACCCTTGATGTTACCTGTTGGTATAAATGCAGCCTAAAGAAGAAATGTAATAGTCACTTAAAACTCGTGATCATAACTAACCTATGGTCGAGCAGAAGCAAGAAGAACTACAATCCTGCAGCCTGTGGAACAAAGACCACATTCACAGAAAAATAGACAAGATGAAAAGGCAGAGGGCTATGTACCAGATGAAGGAATAAGATAAAACCCCAGAAAAACAACTAAATGAAGTGGAGAGAGGCAACCTTCCAGAAAAAGAATTCAGAATAATGATAGTGAAGATGATCCAGGACCTCGGAAAAAGAATGGAGGCAAAGAACAAGAAGATGCAAGAAATGTTTAACAAAGATCTACAAGAATTAAAGAACAAACAGAGATGAACAATACAATAACTGAACTGAAAACTACACTAGAAGGAATCAGTAGCAGAATAACTGAGGCAGAAGAACGGATAAGTGACCTGGAAGACAGAATGGTGGAATTCACTGCTGTGGAACAGAGTAAAGAAAAAAGAATGAAAAGAAATGAAGACAGCCTAAGAGACCTCTGGAACAACATTAAACACAACAACATTCACATTATAGGGGTCCCAGAAGGAGAAGAGAGAGAGAAAGGACCAGAGAAAATATTTGAAGAGATTATAGTCAAAAACTTCCCTAACATGGGAAAGGAAACAGCCACACAAGTCCAGGAAGCGCAGTGAGTCCCACACAGGATAAACCCAAGGAGAAACACGCCAAGACACAAAGCAATCATATCGGCAAAAATTAAAGACAAAGAAAAGTTATTGAAAGCAGCAAGGGAAAAATGACAAATAACATACAAGGGAACTCCCATAAGGTTAACAGCTGATTTTTCAGCAGAAACTCTACAAGCCAGAAGGGAGTGGCATGATATACTTAAAGTCATGAAAGGGAAGAACCTACAACCAAGATTACTCTACCCGGCAAGGATCTCATTCAGATTCCATGGAGAAATCAAAAGCTTTACAGACAAGCAAAAGCTAAGAGAATTCAGCACCACCAAACCAGCTCTACAGCAAATGCTAAAGGAATTCTCTAAGTGGGAAACACAAGAGAAGAAAAGGACCTACAAAAATAAACCCAAAACAATTACGAAAATGGTCATAGGAACATACATATCGATAATTACCTGAAACGTGAGTGGATTAAATGCTCCAACCGAAAGACACAGGCTTACTGAATGGATACAAAAGCAAGACCCACATATATGCTGTCTACAAGAGACCCACTTCAGACCTAGGGACACATACAGACTGAAAGTGAGGGGAAGGAAAAAGATATTCCATGCAAATGGAAATCAAAAGAAAGCTGGAGT
The DNA here is from genome assembly GCF_949987515.2 of Delphinus delphis. NCBI lineage: Eukaryota > Metazoa > Chordata > Mammalia > Artiodactyla > Delphinidae > Delphinus > Delphinus delphis. The sequence goes on along the minus strand of NC_082697.1, from coordinate 41,999,097 downwards.
AGCAATACTCATATCAGATAAAATAGACTTTAAAATAAAGAATGTTACAAGAGACAAGGAAGGACACTACATAATGATCAAGGGATCAATCCATGAAAAAGATATAACAATTATAAATATATATGCACCCAACATAGGAGTACCTCAATACATAAGGCACTTGCTAACAGCTATAAAAGAGGAAATTGACAGTAACACAGTAATAGTGGGGAACTTTGACACCTCACTTACACCAATGGACAGATCATCCAAAATGAAAATAAATAAGGAAACAGAAGCTTTAAATGACACAATAGACCAGATAGATTTAATTGATATTTATAGGACATTCCATCCAAAAACAGCAGATTACACTTTCTTCTCAAATGCACACGGAACATTCTCTAGGATAGATCACATCTTGGGTCATAAATCAAGCCTCAGTAAATTTAAGAAAATTGAAATCATATCAAGCATCTTTTCTGACCACAACACTATGAGATTAGAAAGGAATTACAGGGGAAAAAAAAACAAACACATGGAGGCTAAACAGTACGTTACTAAATAACCCAGAGATCACTGCAGAAATCAAAGAGGAAATCAAACAATACTTAGAGACAAATGAAAATGAAAACACGATGATCCAAAACCTATGGGATGCAGCATAAGCAGTTCTAAGAGGGAAGTTTATAGCTATACAAGCCTACCTCAAGAAACAAGAAAAATCTCAAATAAACAATCTAAACTTACACCTAAAGGAACTAGAGAAAGAAGAACAAACAAAACCCAAAATTAGCAAAAGGAAAGAAGTCATAAAGATCAGAGCAGAAATAAATGAAATAAAACAAAGAAAATAATAGAAAAGATCAATAAAACAAACAACAAACAAAAAAACTGATCTATGGTCAGCAGGAGCCAATGCTTTGGGTAGCCATATTTTGATGCAAGGAAATGAGATTAAAGAATAAGTTTCTCACGTGCTAAGAAAACGAAATGAAAGCATCCACATTGTCATGTTACTAGGAGACCTCGGTCCAACATGTCAAAGCCTTCCTCTTATCCTCACTCTGTCCCCTCTTGTTGACGCCATTTTCCCTGCCGACTATCACCCCATTTCTCCACAACTCTTCAGAGCAGAGCTCTTTGAAAGAGTTGCCTGTATTTTTTCTTTCCATTTCTTCTCCTCTTGAGTCCACTCTGACCAGGCTTCCTACAACTCCATCGAAACAGCTGTCCCCAGCATCCTCCATTGACCCAGTTGGGTCATCAACCCTCAGGCCACAATGACAAGCCATGTCCTGCTACCTTATTTCTCCTCCTAGCTCATGGGCTGCTCCTTCTATACTCTCCTTTGCAGGTAGGTCCTCCTTTCTCAGGTTTGTAGATCCAGGCTGAGTGCTCACTGCTCTTTTGTTCTTTAATCCACAGGATAGAGCCAACACATGTCTGCAGGACTCAGACATCTGGAGGCAAAACTTCTGGCACAGTCTAGTGTTTTATATTTTCCCAGTCATTTAGCTCCATAGATCATGGAGTTACATAAGTAAATAGTTCTATCCAGCTGTGAATATACCAGCTCTATCCCTCACCTCTTCCACACATGTTGCCACATTATCAGTTAATGATTCTTTTTTCTTCAACTAGTTAGCCCTCAACTCTACAAGGCAAACAGAGGTCTGACATTTAATTAGTGACCCAATTATGGCTTTTTGCTGGCCTCAGCTATTTTTTAATTTAGGAGAAAAAGACATCAACTTGATTGGGCTTTAGTGAAAAAGAAATTACAACTGTAGTTATTGGCCCTAGCCTTCTTAGGGAAGAAAAGACTTTTTCAAAAACGTTTTTCCCTAAAATTAAAGGGACAAATTAAAAACCACTATAATTACTTCAGTGGGTACATTTAGTACTTAGCTAATAAAAAACCAGTTACAATCAAGAGATGGTCTCCTCAGTATATGCTGGTTCATAGCTGATCACAGTAATATTCTTTTACTAGAAGAATGGGATATGAGGAAGCAATAAAGAACTGTCCACAAGAAAGTGTGAACAGGTAACAGAAAATAATGTTTTGGCCAACTGAGAATTACTTTTCTTTTTCTGTCACTATATTTTCATTTCCTGTTACACTTCAGGATCTTCAATTCTCATCCTTTCCTAATCATGTAAAGTTTCTTTTTCCCCACGCTTCATTTCAGATAGGACCTGTTAGAAGGTGTTACAAAGGATAATCCCTGAAAAAAGTGGTGCTCAGAGAAAAAAACCCGTTGATGGCTTTCACTCTTAGATTTTCTTTTTCTCTGTTTCTTTTATTGCTTTTTGTTATAAAGCAGAATCGTTTTGTGATGAGAGAAAAAAGATAAGGTGACTTAACAAAAAAACAAGTTTTAAAAACACTGTAAATAGAATTGGTGATAGAGTATAAAACTTGTGGACCTTAAGAAACTCAGTCTTGACTGCAAAAGGCGGCGCCCCCTGCTGACCACCCGAGTATTAACCCTTGAACTTGGTCTCCAGCGGCTCCCCAGCTGGCCTTGGTGGCGCCTTTCCAAGTGAGTCTGTGAAATACAGGGAAGGGTCTGGAACATTTGGTTGTAATCGAAATGTGAACACGTATCTAGAATTAGCCATGTTTAAAACACTTTCAACTGGCTGAAAAATCCACGTATCTGGAGAATGAGACATCTGCTAGGGAATAAAACCATCCATAGCGAGATTCTTGCTTCAATAGTTTGTGAAAGAAGCCTTTTAACTGCAAAGTAACATCAATAATCAATTAATCAAGAAGCATTTTTTTTGAGCAGATATTTGGGGCAACTTTTTAAGATAGTCGCTCCTATGGGCTGATAGAATGAGAATTAGCAGACAGCCTTCTCTTGCCCAGTATCTGTAATGAATGAAAACCACATAATTTAATATTTTATCTGCTGTGCTATTAAAATGTAGAGTGCTGTAACACTTTGCATAATTTGGAGTGAAAATGACAACGTACTGTGTGGAGTAGTAATCTAAAAAAAAGTTTGCATAATCTTAATGAAATTGTTTATTACTGTATACATGGTGACCTTGAATGAGGGAGAGCCTCAGTCTTTAATCCTTTTATAAAAGGAGGGTGATAAAATGATCTAACTCCTAAGACTGTGACAATTAAATGACTATAACAACAACAAAAACATCAAGCACTTAGTTTAGAGCCTGGCATTAGAATAAGCTCTCAATAAATAGCACCAGTTATCAACATTATTCAATTAAGATATATGCTATATACATTTAGGAAGTGTCTCTACATGCAGTGCTGACAGAGCATAGTAAGCTAAGAAAATATATGCCACATGTCTCTTCAAATACTGCTTGATTTATTAACAAACCTTATCTCGTAGACTGAAAAAACCCCAAACACTGTTTGGTTCCTTTCTAATAGGTGACCAACAATTTGGTGTAGATGAGTCCTGTTAATTTTATCTTTTTATGTGATAAAATTCATATACATTTTTATATATATAATATGATACACAATTTTAACATTATACACTTTTGTTGATTTTTATTTTGCTTTAATGAGTTTACTTTTTTTTTTTTTGCAGTACACGGGCCTCTCACTGTTGTGGCCTCTCCCTTTGCGGAGCACAGGCTCTGGACGCACAGGCTCAGCGGCCATGGCTCACGGGCACAGCCACTCTGCAGCATGTGGGATCTTCCCGGACCGGGGCACGAACCCATGTCCCCTGCACTGGCAGGCGGACTCTCAACCCCTGCGCCACCAGGGAAGCCCCAGAGTTTACATTTTTATTTAGGCAAGAAGAAAAAAAAAAAATTCCCAAGGTAAGCTCAGAATTGCCTTAGTTGACCACAGTTCTCTCTGGCAGCACTGATCCTTGACATACAAATTTGCCCACATGACCTAAAGACAGCATTCCATCACATTTTTCAACAATGCTCAAGAGCGGTCCCCAAATTTTTTAAAATCACGCTAAAAGTAAAGATAATTCAAAGTGGATTTGATTTTCTCATCATTCTACAATAACTGAACATAGTAGAATTTTATACATAAAACTACATTCTGGCAAAGAAGCCAAAGTAACTAATTAATTTCTAATATAAATCTGTAAGCTCTTGACATTGTGTCTTAAACAACATCTTAACTGGCATTTTCCTGTAACAGTGTAACGATGTGTGTGTAATTACAATTACAATACATTGTTGAATAGAGTGGAATTCCAATTAACCAGGAAACTTCTTGATCTGTTTCAAATTCATGAGCATTTAACTGAAAAAATTTGGGAGTTTTAAACAAGTTTTAAATTTAAAAATTTGGAAGTATATACACATAAACTAATTAAAGATATATATATATGTATGTATATATGCACACACTGTATATACTTATCCATACACAGATATACACATATCTACATCATATACATATTTCTATGTGCATACACATATATGGCAAATATTTATACAAAGGCGCTATGTTTTTCCTCTGGGCATTTTATTGAGGTTTCATAGGAATATACCGAAACTTGATTCGGAGTGATTCATTATGAGGGTTGTGTTAAGAGCCTAAAAACTCTACATCTCATTTAGAAACCATTTGGCTTATTTCTTTTTATTTCCTCTAAGACTTTTCTTCTCAACAAGAAAGAGCCTATGCTTGATTTCTTAAGCATCTTTGGCGTTTGCCCACTTATTTCTCTTCTCTTCAAATCCTTTTCAACTTCAGATGTAGGAAAAGAGCTGTTGGAAGAAGGTGGCCCAAACGTCCTTTAGCAAAGGATTTAAGTTAATTTGTTGGGAACAGTAAAGGGCAGAAGCCAAGGACTTCTTGGTGGAGCAAAGACTTTCCAATGAACTTCTCTACTTGAGACAGCACGGGAAGAAGAAAAGACGATCCTTTTAGATTTACTTAAGTCAAGTCTTAGCTCTCCCTGCTCAAGAGCTGAGCAGACAATCAGCTGGCCTAGGATGACTGAATTTTGTTTGTTTGATTGGTTGGTTGTTTCTCTTTAATATGCATAGTCAACACACTAATACAGGCCAGGTAGAATAGCCTGGGGGCACTCGTTTATAAGCCACCACTATCACCTATTCTCTCTTCCTTTACTCCTCATTTGTGTGTGTGTGTGTGTGTGTGTGTGTGTGTGTGTGTGTGTGTGTGTGTGTGTGTTTACCAGCGCATAACTCCTGGTTCCATACCACAACTTCATCACCTGCTTTGACCTTCTTTAGTCTTAATATCCTCAGCCTTCCCTCCTGGTCTCCTGGATTCATGAACTGCGAGTTTTCAACATCACCATTTACTTCTACGTTTGCCTTCTTACTCTGCTTGGGTGAGACCATCTCACTTCGGTCCCTAGTCTCCTACAACCTACCCCTGACCAGACCAGCCCCCGCAGCCCAGCTCCAGTGTTCATAAAGTATGAAGATTCGGTCATTTTACAACAGCACTGGGAACCAGAGCTGACATGGGTGCTCCTGGATAGTACTGGTCTTTCTTAACTCTAAGCGAAGAGACAGACACTGTATCTTTGACCTAAGAGCTGTCTTCCATGACCATTGGTCCTGGTGGGCAGTACTGTATATTTTAAAACATTCTCATTCTCAATATCTCAAAGGATATTTTGTACCTTTCCTCTTCTCTCCAGAGAATGGTGTCTGGCATCTCAGGATATTGACAAATCTATCTGAGAAAAGATGTGAAACAGGAATGGTGAAAGGCAGACCCTCAGTGAATCAGGACTGAGGAACAGTGCCAGAGATGGGGCAGATCCCAGGACTTAGGACACCTGGAGGTGAAACCTGGATTCACTGCATATTTGTTGCAGAATCTTGGGCAACTCACTCAACCTCTCCAGGGCTATTTTCTTATTAATAAAAAAAGTAAATAAAAATAATAATAATGGCCTCAAATGATTGGGCCAGGATCATATCAGGTAAGGCATGTGGAAAGCTTTCTGTGTTGTCACGGGCTAGCACATGGTTGGTGTTCCTATTACTGGGGCTAGTGATGCTGTAACGTGAGGCTAGGAGACTGCAGGATCTCAGCCTCCCAGGACTGAAGTAGTGGAAGCTGGCAAAGGAGACAGGGCCTGGGATCCAAAGTGAGAGCTGCCCTTTCAAAGCCTAGATGACAAAATAAGCTGTACAATAGACACTGTGGGCTTCTGGATCCTCCACTTTTTAACAAAAACTCTCCTGACTCTTGGCTACTCTGTTGGTGATGGGTATAGAACACACAGAGTGAAAAACAAGAGGTATCGTTAGATCAGCAGAAATCATTTGCAGGTGGGAGGTTACAGGACCCTTGGCAAAAACTGAATCAACTAAGAGCAGATGGAAACCAGCTATGCCAAAGGCTCCAAGAATCATCTTCTACACCAAGGGTCAACAAACTATTGCCTGTGGGCCAAGCACAGTCTACCATCTGTTTTTGTGAATAAAGTTTTATTGGAATACAGCCATGCTGATTTACATTTTGTCTACGGCTGCTTTTACAGGACAAGGCAGAGTTGAGCATCCGTGACAGGGACTATAGGACGTGCAAAGCTTGAAGTATTTACTCTCTAGCCTTCTCTAGGAAAAGTTTGAAGATGGCTGTTCTATACCTTAAAACAAGTGCCCATGTTAGAGGCAACATCTGAACAGACAGATTCCTTTCAATAAGAAGGTGATATCTTCAAAAAACCGGGCTGGGGTATTCTCTGGAAATAATATACTTGTTTTGCCTCCTTTTTCAAAGAGAATAACCAAGAATCATTGAAGAATGTGCCAGTTTCTTAGTCACACAGTTAAAGAAAGGGAGTAGGAAAAATCCAAATCAAATGCTCGAAACCCAAGGAGGCGCAGAGAAAAATAATGCTAGCGATATATAGGAAACGGTGTCCGATGCCCACCCCGTCACAGTTTTTCTCTCTTAATCAGTAACACACAGGGATCCAGAAAAATAACTTTCACGGCAAGAATGATATGACGCTAAAGGAGAGACTGATTCAAGCCAGTTGTGAGGAGTGGATTGAAAGTGTGTGCCAGAAAGAATGTAGTATGTACCAGCATCAGGGCATATCCTAACATTTACCTTATTTTCCCTGTGAAATCAAAGCACAAAAGCCAAATGTAATGGTAAGGAAAAGCACACTCAATTTCCCTAAGGCGGGTGCCCGCTGCAGTCACGACGGGACGCGCAGGCAATCACTACACCGAGCGAGGAGCTCAAAGCAAACGGTGGTTCTTTCTCCCCGGGATGGCCAGTGCCACGCAGGGAGAAATGAAAGTAGCTAACACGATAGTCAAGGCTGGGTGGGGTGGGTCTGGGCAGGAAGATAAATGGTTCTCAATATACCGAGAAGTGCATCATTGTCAAATGTCCAGAGTTTTCCATCTACAAAAAGCACCTTTTTTACTTTCCTGTGTATTTGAGCAATTAACAGGTAATATATAAACTACTGGGCGTTACTTGTACTCCTTGAAACTGATCAGAAGCCTGCAAACAGTGTTCCCTGCTTTGGAAAGTAAAGTGAAAGATCATTGAGAAAACAAACCTCATTCACTTCTTCCTCACTCCCCCCCGGCCCCCCCCCCGCCCCCCAATCTCCCTGAAAGCCTATTTACTGGTTCTAACTCATTCAATACCCTTGATAGACGTGGAGAACATAAACCGGAGGGACAAAGGATTAGGAAACAAATTACCAGGGATACAAATACAAGATATTAAAACAATAAAAGATGAATGAATTATTTTTCCTCCTTGTTATTCCCAATACGATTTAATTCTATTTCTAGAAAGAAGTGTGGAAGGAAATGACAAAGATGAATAAAACTACAGGAAAAGAAAACTTTGCCTGTGTGTTAGCAAAAAGCTGGAGCCCCCAAAATGGTCTCCACGGATCAAAGCACCGCTGTCCTTGAAGCCCCTGGAAGGTCAAGACTGGAGGCAACTTAGAAACCACTAAACCAAAGATCGCTATAGGACAGATTTTGCCAAAAACGGCAGTGACAAACATGTGCTAAGAAAATACTGCGTTGTTTCTTTAACGTTTATGTGGCCTCAGAGGTTTCAAAAGAAATGTTTTGTGCATAAAACAGCATAATAGAAGAAAATCCTGCTACTTGACAGGGTTTCCTTTAATGGAAAGATTTTTTCACGCCCGTAAACATTTGATGCCCACATCTGTTAAGGATAAAAGGAGAGTATAACTTCCCTTTTCGATGCAGAGTCAGAATTCTCAGAGACCATATAACATGCTTAATGAAGACAGCAAAAATGCTATAGTTTCCCTGATTAAATTAGCACTCCACTGAAATTTAAAGTTTTATGGACTGCTTCAAGTACTTTTCTTTTTATATGGCTTCGGGTGTGTGTTTATATTTCAATTCTAGGGAACGGCTTGTTACTGTCATTTAAAGAAGTCCAGTGGTTCCTAGATTAAATGAAACATATTTTTCCAAGGAGGCACTGCTATTCACTTCTTAAATAAGGGGCAACTACAAGAGCCAGCCTGCCCTTCCTCTTCACCTCCACCCACTGGACCACCGGGGACTGACATGGTAGAACTCCATCCCATGGTCTCACCACCTCATGGGAGGTACAATCTTCCCAGGTGCGTCTCCTATCATTTAGTGAGTGCACAGTCCCAGTGATATGTCTGTGTAATTTACTGTGTATGACTGTACATATGTATTATATAGGACATTACTATGTTACTGTGTAATTTACTATCTATGACTCTTAGGGCAGTGGAATTACCATGACTTTTCACCTGGAAGGTTAACAACTTTTGTGAATCCAGCTACAAAAAATATTTGTCCAGAAAAGCATCCAAGTTAGATGGACCCAATGATGGCAAGCCTTGGTATGCCAATCTGGATTTGTAACATCAGGACCCATGTATCACATCATGGGCCACTTGTGAAAATCTTCCTGAGATGCCAGCTTCAGAAATCCTGAATTACCATGAACATAAGTCTTAGAGCCACCTCTTCCCTTCTGCAAAATAAAATGTTGAACTATGACGATGACAAAGCTTTTGGCTTCAGTAAAGGATTGCACTGTTAAACTGGACAAATCCTCATTCTTTGCTAGTGTGTATTTCATGCGTCCATAATAGGAAGTCACTTGAGCTTTCTAGGCTACAGTCTCCTCATCTGTAAAAACAAAGTGGCTGGAATTAATAATGTATAAAATTCCCTTACTATGAGAGAATCAGAATCAAAGCATTACTGTCTTTTTATTTTATGTTATCTGATTTTTTTTTTCATGAGCTTGATTTAACAATCTAGTGACTTCTGTGTCTGCCCACTTGAAAATTCTCCAGTAGGGTCACTGACTTTTTGAGACTTCCATGAGAATTATTTTAAATCACTTCACACACTGCCTGACTTAGAAGCACTCCAAGTGCTTACTCCCTCACCTTACCCCTTTCCAGCGATAAGAATATCTCATGTGCCTTCTACTTCAACTCCTTCATTTTACAAATAAAATACTAGAGACCATCAGGTTAAGAGGCTTGCCAAAGGTCACACAGTTTCTAAGAGGCAGGGCTTCATGGAGAGGCCAGGTATTCTGACTCTATGTTTAGGGCTCCATCAACTCGACTAGGCTGTCCTTCTTTTATCTTTTATAGTTTCTGACACTGAATAAGCAAAATAAGCCATATTATCTTCCTCTGAGGAAAACACTCTTAAATGACACAGTGATCTTTTCACGATGCTAGCATTTATGAGGCAGGCATCGAGCAGCGCCCTAGTTAGAACCAAGGCTGACTTTGACTAGCAGAAATAAAATATTTGCAAAATGTCTTCATGTTTTATAATAGCTAGAATAATTTGGCAAAATAATCTGGTGCGTTTGTTTAAAAGAAAAAGGTACAACCTACATCAACGACTTCTGTTTGATTAAGAAAGCATAATTATTTTAAGAAAAAGTTAGATTGTGCTGGATTATAAAAACTACTACAGTAGGTCTACACTTATTCATAAATTGATACAATTACATCCTGTGGGCACAAAAAAAGAAAATGTAACATTTGCTTTGAACTGATCTTCCTTGACATTTCCAAATTACATATTGTAAAAAATATGCTTTGGGGCACAATAATAAAAAATATAATTATTCTAATTTAAACTCTAGGAGGATATGAATTAAACTAGTGGTCCTCAACCCTTTTTTTTTTACATTTTATTTATTTATTTATTTTTATTTTTTGAATTTTATTTTATATTTTATACAGCAGGTTCTTATTAGTCATCCATTTTATACATATTAGTGTATACATGTCAATCCCAATCTCCCAATTCATCACACCCCCACCCCCACCCGCCACTGCTTTCCCCCTTGGTGCCCATACATTTGTTCTCTACATCTGTGTCTCAATTTCTGCCCTGCAAACCAGTTCACCTGTATCATTTTTCTAGGTTCCACATATATGCGTTAATATGTGATATTTGTTTTTCTCTTTCTGACTTACTTCACTCTGTATGACAGTCTCTGGATCCATCCACATCTCTACAAATGACCCAATTTCGTTCCTTTTTATGGCTGAGTAATATTCCATTGTACATATGTACCACATCTTTTTAAAGTTGTTGATATTTATAGGACATTCTTTAAGTTCTATTTCAGATTTTTCATCATTAGTGTTTAGGAATGCAAGAGATTTCTGTACATTAATTTTGTATCCTGCATCTTTACCAAATTCATTGATTAGCTCTAGTAGTTTTCTGGTGGCATCTTTAGGATTCTCTATATATAGTATCATGTCATCTGCAAACAGTGACAGTTTTACTTCTTTTCCAATTTGGATTCTTTTATTTCTTTTACTTTGCTTATTGCCGTGGTTAGGACTTCCAAAACTATGTTGAATAATAGTGGCAAGAGTGAACATCCTCATCTTGTTTCTGATCTTAGAGGAAATATTTTCAGTTTTTCACCATTTAGAATGATGTTTGCTGTGGGTTTGTCATATATAGCCTTTATTATGTTGAGGTTGGTTCCCTCTATGTCCACTTCCTGGATAGTTTTTAGCATAAATGGGTGTTGAATTTCATCAAAAGATTTTCCTGCATCTATTGAGATGATCATATGGCTTTTCTTCTTCAATTTGTTAATATGGTGTATCACATTGATTGATTTGCGTATATTGAAGAATCCTGGCATCCCTGGGATAAATCTCACTTGATCACGGTGTATGATCCTTTTAACGTGCTGTTGGATTCTGTTTGCTAGTATTTTGTTGAGGATTTTTTTTTTTTTTTTTTATGGTACGCGGGCCTCTCACTGTTGTGGCCTCTCCCTGTTGTGGCCTCTCCCGTTGTGTAGCACAGGCTCTGGATGCGCAGGCTCAGCGGCCATGGCTCACGGGCCCAGCCGCTCCGCGGCATGTGGGATCTTCCCGGACCGGGGCACGAACCCGTGTCCCCTGCATCAGCAGGTGGACTCTCAACCACTGCACCACCAGGAAAGCCCCTTGTTGAGGATTTCTGAATCTATATTCATGAGTGATATTGCTCTGTAATTTTCTTTCTTTGTAGTATCTTTGTCTGGTTTTGGTATCAGTGTGATGGTGGCCTCATAGAATGAGTTTGGGAGTGTTCCTTCCTCTGCAATTTTTTGGAAGTGTTTGAGAAGGATGGGTGTTAGCTCTTCTCTAAATGCTTGATAGAATTCACCTGTGAAGCCATCTGGTCCTGGGCTTTTGTTTGCTGGAAGATTTTTAATCACAGTTTCAATTTCATTACTTGTGATTGGTCTGTTCATATTTTGGATTTCTTCCTGGTTCAGTCTTGGAAGGTTATACCTTTCTAAGAATTTGTCCATTTCTTCCAGGTTGTCCATTTTATTGGCATAGAGTTGCTTGTAGTAATCTCTTAGGGTGCTTTGTATTTCGGCAGTGTCTGTTTTAACTTCTCCTTTTTCATTTCTAATTTTAATGATTTGAGTCCTCTCCCTCTTTTTCTTGATGAGCCTGGCTAATGGTTTATCAATTTTGTTTATCTTCTCAAAGAACCAGCTTTTCATTTTATTGATCTTTGTTATTGTTTTCTTTGTTTCCATTGCATTTATTTCTGCTCTGATCTTTATGATTTCTTTCCTTCTGCTAACTTTGGGTTTTGTCTGTTCTTCTTTCTCTACTTCCTTTAGGTGTAAGGTTAGATTGTTTATTTGAGACTTTTCTTGTTTCATGAGGTAAGTTTGTATAGCTATAAACTTCCCTCTTAGAACTGCTTTTGCTGCATCCCATAGGTTTTGGATCATCAGGTTTTCATTATCATTTGTCTTTAGGTATTTTTTGATTTCCTCTTTGATTTCTTCAGTGATCTCTTGTTATTTAGTAACGTACTGTTTAGCCTCCATGTGTTTCTGTTTTTTATGTTCTTCCCCCTGTAATTCATTTCTAATTTCATAGTGTTGTGGTCAGAAAAGATGCTTGATATGATTTCAAATTTCTTAAATTTACTGAGGCTTGATTTGTGACCCAAGATGTGATCTATCCTGGAGAATGTTCCGAGCACACTTGAGAAGAACGTGTAATCTGCTGTTTTTGGATGGAATGTCCTATAAACATCAATTAAATCTTTCTGGTGTATTGTGTCATTTAAAGCTTCTGTTTCCTTATTTATTTTCATTTTGGATGATCTGTCTATTGGAGTAAGTGAGGTGTTAAAGTCCCCCACTATTACTGTGTTACTGTCGATTTCTTCTTTCATAGCTGTTAGCAGTTGCCTTATGTATTGAGGTACTCCTATGTTGGGTGCATATATATTTATAATTGTTATATCTTCTTCTTGGATTGATCCCTTGATCATTATGTAGTGTCCTTCCTTGTCTCTTGTAACATTCTTTATTTTAAAGTCTATTTTATCTGATATGAGTATTGCTATTCCAGCTTTCTTTTGATTTCCATTTACATGGAATATCTTTTTCCATCCCCTCACTTTCAGTCTGTATGTGTCCCTAGGTCTGAAGTGGGTCTCTTGTAGACAGCATATATGTGGGTCTTGCTTTTGTATCCATTCAGTAAGCCTGTGTCTTTTGGTTGGAGCATTTAATCCACTCACGTTTCAGGTAATTATCGATATATATGTTCGTATGACCATTTTCTTAATTGTTTTGGGTTTAATTTTGTAGGTCCTTTTCTTCTCTTGTATTTCCCAATTAGAGAAGTTCCTTTAGCATTTGTTGTAGAGCTGGTTTGGTGCTGTTGAATTCTCTTAGCTTTTGCTTGTCTGTAAAGCTTTTGATTTCTCCATGGAATCTGAATGAGATCCTTGCCGGGTAGAGTATTCTTGGTTGTAGGTTCTTCCCTTTCATGACTTTAAGTATATCATTCCACTCCCTTCTGGCTTGTAGAGTTTCTGCTGAGAAATCAGCTGTTAACCTTATGGGAGTTCCCTTGTATGTTATTTGTCATTTTTCCCTTGCTGCTTTCAATAACTTTTCTTTGTCTTTAATTTTTGCCAATCTGATTACTATGTGTCTCGGTGTGTTTCTCCTTAGGTTTATCTTGTACGGCACTCTCTGCATTACCTGGATTGGGGTGGCTATTTCCTTTCCCACGTTAGGGAATTTTTCGACTGTAAACTCTTCAAATATTTCCTCTGGTCCTTTCTCTCTCTCTTCTCCTTCTGGGACCCCTATAATGCGAATGTTGTTGTGTTTAACATTGTCCCAGAGGTCTCTTAGGCTGTCTTCATTTCTTTTCATTCCTTTTTCTTTATTCTGTTCCGCAGCAGTGAATTCCACCTCTCTGTCTTCCAGGTCACTTATCTGTCCTTCTGCCTCAGTTATTCTGCTATTGATTCCTTCTAATGTAGTTTTCAGTTCAGTTATTGTGCTGTTCATCTCTGTTTTTTCTTTAATTTTTCTAGATCTTTGTTAAACATTTCTTGCATTGTCTCGATCTTTGCCTCCATTCTTTTTCCGAGGTCCTGGATCATCTTCACTATCATTATTCTGAATTCTTTTTCTGGAAGGTTGCCTCTCTCCACTTCATTTAGTTGTTTTTCTGGGGTTTTATCTTGTTCTTTCATCCGGTACATAGCCCTCTGCCTTTTCATCTTGTCTTTCTGTGAATGTGGTTTCTGTTCCACAGGCTGCAGGATTGTAGTTCTTGCTTCTGCTGTCTGTCCTCTGGTCAACGAGGCTAAGAGGCTTGTACAAGTTTCCTGTTTGGAGGAACTTGTGGTGGGTAGAGCTAACCGTTGCTCTGGTGGGCAAAGCTCAGTAAAACTTTAATCCACTTGTCTGGTGATAGGTGGGACTGGGTTCCCTCCCTGTTAGTTGTTTGGCCTGAGGCGTTTGGCCTGGAGCTTACCTTGGCTCTTTCTGTGGGGCTAGTGTCAGACTCTGGGAGGGCTCACGCCAAGGAGTACTTCCCAGAACTTCTGCTGTCAGTGTCCTTGTCCCCTCGTTGAGCTACAGCCACCCCCACCTCTGCAGGAGACCCTCCAACACTAGCAAGTAGGTCTGGTTCAGTCTCCTATGGGATCACTGCTCCTTCCCCTGGGTCCTGATGCACACACTACTTTGTGTGTGCCCTCCAAGAGTGGAGTCTCTGTTTCCCCCAGTCCTGTTGAAGTCCTACAATCAAATCCCTCTAGCCTTCAAAGTCTGATTGTCTAGGAAGTCCTCCTCCCGTTGCTGGACCCCCACATTGTGAAGCCTGTCGTGGGGCTCAGAACGTTCACTCCAGTTGGTGGACCTCTGTGGTATAAGTGTTCTCCAGTTTGTGAGTCACCCACCCAGCAGTTATGGGATTTGATTTTATTGCGGTTGTGCCCCTCCTACCGTCTCAGTGTGGCTTCTCCTTTGTCTTTGGATGTGGGGTATCTTTTTTGGTGAGTTCCAGAGTCTTCCTGTCAATGATTGTTCAGCAGTTAGTTGCTATTCAGGTGTTCTTGCAAGAGGGAGTGAGAGCACATTCTTGTACTCTGCCGTCTTGAATGAATCTCGACAAATGACCTCCTTGACTTAATGTTTTCCAGACAGAAATCTGGGATTTAAAATAAGTTTACACTGTCCCTGCTGCACCTTTGTACCTGGTCCTCAACTTTTGATTTGTATTAGAATTACCCAGGGACCTTTAAAAAAAATACCTATACCTGGGTTCACTCTCAAAGATTCTGATTTAATTGGTTTGGAGTGTAACTGTGTGTCAGAATTTTTTTCTATTAATTTGATCATTTAATTTCCATTAATTTGATCATGTTAATTTAATAGGCATTTAGACTTACTAGTGTTTTGTTTGATTAGGAGGAATGGTATTATGTATTATACTACATTATAATTGTAAACAAAGGATTTTTAAACAAATCAAATAAATCAATTTTTATACTGGAAAGCATTCTGAGACCCCTACCTTGAAAACAGAAATATTTTGGGAAGAGAGATTCCTGGGAAGTAATGATGGGAATTAACATAGGGCTGGCTGGGAATCAGTAGCAGAGCAATCAAGCAGTAGGTATTTACTGAATATGTACTCAGGAAAAGGAACTGTGTATCAACTGTGTGGGTGACATGACCATACTTGATCCAAAAGAACCTTGAATCAAGAGTGGACAAGGTAAGACATATATGTACGTATAAAAATAAAGCATAGCTCACCAGAACAATAAAGAAGTTTGGGTGTGAGTCACGATTTCAAATATTGATGCCTCACCAACTCTGATGATTGAACATAGCCATGATTCTCTTCACTACTTCTCTCTCTTTTTTTTATTTAACGTTTAATTTTATATTGGAGTATAATTGATTAACAATGTTGTGATAGTTTCAGGTATACAGCAAAGTAATTCAGTATATATATATATATATATATATATATATATATATATATATATATATATATGTATCCATTCTTTTTCAAATTCTTTTCCCATTTAGGTTATTACATAATATTGAGCAGAGTTCCCTGCGCTATACAGTAGGTCACTAATTCTCTTTTTTCAACCTTTCAACTCATATTCTATTTTATGCCCATATGCTAGTACCTCGCTGCTCAAAGTGTGTTCCATGGACCAGCAGCATCAGCATCACCTGGGAGCCTGTTAGCAAGGCAGCATGTCAGACCTTGCCCTATACGTACTGGGTCTCAGTCTGCATTTAACTAGATCCCTACATGCTTCATATGATTATTTAAGTTTGAGTAGTACTGGTCTGGTAGACATTGATCTCTTAAGTATATCATACACACGTCAGTATCACTTATAATATGTTACATAATATAATGCAGTTCAATCTGTAATTAAGATATTTTTTCAATGCCTCCCCTAGGTTTTTTGTAGTATTAAAGGATTTCCTTAGGAAGAGCTGAGCTCTTATTCATTTGTGAATAAGAATTATTTTCTGTTTGTGAGTAGTTGCTAAAATGTGTGATAAGGATAATGAGACCACAGGGGAACAAAGGAAGATGCAATTTCTTCAGGCTAAAGGATTCAGAGTTGTCACAGGGAAGATGGGACCAAGATGAGCATTAAGAGATGATATGATTCAGGAAATGGAAAAAAAAAGAGAGAGAACATTCTAGATAGGGAGAATATAGTGAAGTCTAAGTCCCTGCCTAGAGTAGGAGAGAGTTAAAACCATGTGGTTTCCAGGTTTTAAAATGGCCCCAACGATTCTCAATCGCTTGATATTCACACTCCTGGGTCATCCTCTTCCACTTTGATTAGGGCTGATCTGTCTAACAAATAGGATAATGCAGAAATGATGGGGTGTGACTTCTGAAGCTATATCTTAAAAACACTGTGGCTTATGCCTTGCTTTCCCAGCTCACTTGCTCTGTGAGAAGTCAGCCTCTGTGACACGAGAAGGAAAGAGCCACGTGGCGAGGGACTGAGGTCTACAACCAACGATTAGCATCAGTCTGCCAGCCGTATAGTGTGCCATCTGCTACAGGCTGATTCTGTAGACTTAGAACCTTCAGATGCCTGTAATCCAGACCAATATCTTCATTGTAACCTCATGAAAGATCCCGAGCAAAAGCCCCACAGATAAGCCACTCTCCAAATCCTGCCTCACAGAAAATAGGAGATAAAAATATATCTATTGTTGTTTGAAGGCACGTAGTTTGGAGATAACTTGTTATTAGTAATAAATAGCTAATATTAGTACTTAAATGAATTAATAAAAACTAATATAAATAATAAATTACTTATAAGAAAACATAACTAACAAGTGATCTGGAAGATAGTGAGTAAACCTGGTGTGGCTTTGATGGAGCGTCTATAGATCTGGGGCTGTAAACTCAGAGGCCTCCGGGGGCTGATGCGAAATTAGAGGAGTGAAGTGGCTCTTGACTGGATGAGGGAGAAAACCAGTGGCAGAACCTGTGATCACATGTTGAATACTTGCCTTGCCACACGCCTGCCAGGTTCCATTTCTGAGCAGGTCGGTGCAGAGCCTGCAACTTTGGGAAATCTCGAGTGGTAGATAAAGCAGTGTTTGTGGTTTGGTATCACAATGTGGAAAAATTGGAACAACAAAAAAAGCTTATTCTGAAGACTATCATCACTTAATAGCTAGATATTTATTCTGGAAATGCTACCTAGAAGACACTGACGGGAAAAGTACGGAGAGGAAAATGCATTTGGAGGGTGTTTTCATTATGAAGACTTGAAGAGGCTGGCGCATGGGCTAGAGTTATGGAAAAGTGAATGAAAATATTAATGGAAATCCTTAAAGGAAAGAAAGAAATAATAACCAGGTTATGAATAACTGAAGGTAGAATTCTTCAGTTAAGACCTCCCCTTATACTTTGTCTTCAAAGCTCAGTAAAGTTTTAGCGCCATGTTAGGATGTAGGCTCCATGATGAAACGACTGTATTATACTTTTGTCCAAGTTTCTCCAGATAATCTAGAATACAAACGTTTTCTGTAAAGGACCAGAGAGTAAATATTTCAGTCTAAATATTTTAGACTTTTCAGGCTTTACAGTCTCTGTCCCAACTACTCAACTCTGCCATTACAGCACAAAGGCAGCTATAGACAATACCTACATTTATGGTCATGGTTGTGTTCCAATAAAGCTTAATTTACGAGAAGAAGGATGGACTAGATTTGGCTCATGGGTTATAGTTTACCAACCCCGGCCAGTGGCTGGCCAAGTGTGGTCCCAGACCAGCAGCATCAGCATCACCTGAGAATTTGCTAAAATTCTGCTCAGGCCCCAGCAAGCTGTGCTTTAATAGGACCTTCAGGTGAGTCTGATGGAGGCTAGTTTGAGACACTTTTGCACAGACACTCAATAACATATTTGATAGATGAATGAATGAATTGCATCTCCATATATGCTAACTTTGCCTCTATTAGAATCTTACATAAAATAGTATTTGGGATGTCACAAAATTCTGGTTGGCTATTTTAAGTCTAGCTTTTGGTGTTAATGTTTCATGGTATCCCACAAAGCATACCACAGCTTGCAGGCTCTCCACCACATAAAAGACATTGAAAACCACTACTCTAATACAGCTGCCTTGTTTTTGGAGAAAAAGAACTTGAGGTCTGCTATGGTGAATTAATTGGGCCAAAAGACATGGAATTACTGAGAGAGTGAAGGAAAAAACACACTCATTTTTATATAATAAATATGTCTTACATATAATCTTATGTATTTGGGCTTGGCAGAAATACCAAACACTCAAGGAAAAAAAAAAAAGAGTGGTAACATGTAGGAAAAAAAAAACAGTGATGGGATCTCATTTTTAACAATGGAGTTGCAACTGTATTTATTCGGTTTTCTCAACTTATTAACGACTGGGTGGAGTTGAAGTTCTAGATTCTGCTCATTTCCAAAGACAGAACAGCCGGGCGTGAGGGTAGGAAGGGAGTGAGGCAGGCAAGTAGAGGAACAGAAATCCCCATGGACCGCCAACCATCGAGGCCCTTCCTGGAGAAGGGTTGTATCCACTAAGCCACAGAAAGAATGGATCAGCTGGCAGCAAACAAGATACCCCCACCCACCTAACGAGATGAAGGTACAAGATGATCTTGGGCGTGAAGCTCAGAGAGAGAAGAGAAAATTACTGGGCCAGAACTTAGAGAGCAACTGATGGGTTCATGCGTGATGTCTGTTTAGCCAAAAAGCCAGAAACCTTCATTAAACATTTCTGAAAACATGTGGGTTTGAATCAAAGGGAAGAGAGGTTTCCAGCTGATCCGTGCAGTGGCCTGCAGGATGGGCACACTTAAGTGGAATGATAGGTCTGAAGTATGAAACGCAGTATCTGCTGAGTACGTGAATCCTGTTGCTATTATCATGACGATTACAGGCCCTCCCGTGAAAGGAGCCACGTGGGTCTCACCACCTACCCCTGCCCTCAGCCTGCTCACCTCTGCCCTTCCAGGGCTCTTGAGGTGAGGGGAAGCACTGCTCCCAGGGATACAACTACATTTGGGGACTCTGCTCTTAAATTTGCCTGGCAGCTGGGCTCATCAGGAGTGGAGTTTCCCCCTCCTCACTTCCCCCTCTCAACCCTGGAATAGGTGGAAGCAGGAGTAGGTGTTCCATGTGGCCAAGCTACATGGGAAACCAAATCATCATTAGAGGGCCTCTGTCTCAATGTATAATGAGAAAGAGCTATGAACAGAAGCTGAGCACTTGAAGTCTATATGATCAGAATATTCTCTTCAGGTGGGCAGGCTTACTTGGGAGGTTAAATCATGATTAGAATGTGTTTGGTGAGCACAGATTCAGAAAAAGGAGCAGTTCGATTCATCACATATTCAAGGACATCAGCTAAAGCAGCCAGAGACTATCTCGTAACAGAGTCAGTGGATGAAATAACTCCAAAGGCAGAGGCTCTCCCTAGGCTGGGTGAGGGGCCTGCAATCCTGGGTACCACCCGTCTGCTTTCTGACTCTCCTTTTCCCAGGATTGCATGGCTCAGAAATGGGTGTCTAGCCCCATGCTAAGCATGTTTTGTGTCTTATCTCATTTAATCCTTGTTCAGGTCCCTGCCCAGAGAAGCCTTCCCTGACTTTTCATGATCCTCAACACCACCATCCTTTCTACGCAGCTCTTGTCACCATCTTACTGGGCTCTATCACTTTGTTGATTGGTTACTGACTGCTTCCCACCAAGGATGGCGGTCTCAGAAGAGTAGCAGCTTTATTTTCTGCACAGATGCTTTCCTGATGCCTTATATGGTACCTGGCACAGAGTAGGTGCCTACTACATTTGGTTGGTGAATGAATTCACTGGTTAGTGGAAGGCTGGGTAAATGCATGGATGTATGAATTCACAAATAACCTGAGAGATAGATATTAGCATCCTCATTCTACAGATTAAGAAATCAAGTCAATGAAGGCTATGCTACTTCCAAGGTCACCCAGTTAGCAAGTGGAGAGCATGGATTTGAACCAATTCTGACAGAATCTAGAGCTCTTGCTCTCAATGGCTGCTCTATTTCTTTGGAAAAGTTGATACATTCAGTTAAGTTCCATCTAAAACTAGATGCCCTGGACACTTGGAGTCAGAAGCATCTTTCTTCTGCCAATCTCACTCACTACTTTTGTGACCTCAACTGGAGAAATTGCTTAATTAACCTTTTGTGGCCCATATTCTCATCTGTTAAAAGGAGGAATGAGAGTATCTGCTTCAAGAGTTGCTCAGTCCATCAAACGAGAGATTGTGCACATCCTTCACACTTCAAGGATTGTTGCAAGGACAACAAAGCAAAATGGGATGATGAATATAAAGTCCCCGAAGACTGTGATACTAGTATGAATTATTATTACAAAGGCTCGGGGACAAGAGGAGAAATGGAATCTCCCTTGGTCATGCCATCAGGCATGTGAGTTGTGAGTTCCTAGAAGGTAAAGGCTATAGTTTCATTACTGTGTACAGAACATTCTGCCAATGTAGGGAGGCATTATACAAGGGAAAGAGCTGGGTCTATGGTGTTGAAAAATCCAAACTCACAGTATTCTAAGAAGAAAGGATTCCCTATGTGCTTTCACCCAGCCCATGGCTTTAAATGTCATCCACGTGCTATTGTCTTCCAAAATTATTTTTCCTGTCCAGTCTCTCCCTTGACATTCAGACCATTACGGCCATGCCCACCTCCTATATCCATATGCCAACTTGGCTCTACCGAAGCCATCTTACAAATACCCCACACCTGGCATGGCCACAATGGAACCTTAATTTGTTTTTTCCTCATCTGTCTCTCAGGCAATCATCAAGCCACAGTACATGCTGTTCATAAAGTCAAACTCCTAAGAATCATTCTTATCTCTCCCTTCCTTTTGCTCCTCTCCACCCCAAATTAACCTGTGCAAGCTGTCTATACTACCTACAAAATATGTCTTAGGTTTATCTACTACGTATCACATCTTCTGTCAACAGCCTAGGGCCACCAGCCATCTTCCCTCCCTTGAGCTACTGCCACAGCCTCCTTACTGGATGTCCTGCTTACATTTCTTTCTTCCTACCTCTTAAACCAGTCACAGACATCTTTCAAAATGTACAACTGGACATACACCTCTCTGTTTAAAACCATCCTGTGGTTTTAAACCATTGCATTCAGCATCAGAGCCATTCCTTACCACTGCCTCCAGGCCAAGCTCTAGCTATTTCCCACAGAGAGTGGTGGTGCTGCAGGAGGGCCAGAATGGATGTGGTGAATGGAGTGGGTGTGAGGGGTCCTCGGCCTTTGGACAGTACAGGCCTGCTTAGCACAGAGGACTCTGTCCTGCGCTGGACCTATGGTTTGACCTGTGATGCATCTCACATGGCTTCCTCTGGCATCTTCTCATAGAAGTCACCAACCACAAACAAGTTCCCCTCTGGGAGAATGTGCTCAGGGGAAGCAATGTGTCCCCAGCTCTCAGCTCTACTGCCACGTAAGACCCAGCAGAGCCTGCTCCCTGCCTGGCCCGCCAGCAACTTTCCAGACCACTTGCCCCGTTCCCGGGTTCACTCGCCTGGCCACACGGCTTCCATTCAGTCTCTTGAATGACCAGGGCTATTCCAACCTTAGGGACATTTTACTAGATGCTCCCTCTGCCTGAAATGCTTTCCCCAGATCCTCAACAGGGCCAATTCCTTCTTTAGTTTGTACTTTAAATATCACCTTCTCCTAGACATCTCTGCTGATTACCCTGCCTCAAGGAAGTTGTCCCATTGATCTCTATCACAACACGATTGTTATTTTATTCTTATTATATTTTTACAGATCTCATCAAAATCTGATATCTTTTTAATTTTTGTTTGTCTATGCTTACTGTATATGACTCTGTGCTCCAGAAGCTAAGGTCCAAAAGGCAGGGCCTAGTCTGCCCTGCTAGTGTCCAGCACGATGTCTGGCACATGTTAAGTGCACACAGTAAACACTTGGTATCCATGACAACGCATCATGTGATAAATGTCAGTGGCTGGCATTACTTGTTTAGTAAAAAGCAGTATTAACCATTAAGATTTCTCCTTATTGTTTTTATATTTTAGTAATAATATAATGTCCTCTATATCTCTTCTGATTATTTTTTACTGAAACCCATGCCTTTCTCTCTCCACATTCACATGGCATAGAACCCACTGAAAGAGGAAAAGGTAATTTATTTGAGCACATGTGGGTGAAATTCATTTGCAGAAAATCTATGCATACTATGTACATCAAAAAAAGCATAGGCGTTTTCATTTTCTCCTCTATTTCAGACCACTTTTTTCCATCTTACTTATATTTGGAGGAATACAGTATCATAATCCATGGCACTCAAGATTCTTCATATCTCCAAGCATGCTCTCCTGTCCATGATTTTGCTCATGTGTTCCCTCCCTGATACACCCACCTGTCAATGTCAGATGGTGCCTTCAAAACCCAACTCAAGGGCTTCCCTGGTGGCGCAGTGGTTGAGAGTCCGCCTGCCGATGCAGGGGACACGGGTTCATGCCCCGGTCCGGGAGGATCCCACATGCCGCGGAGCGGCTGGGCCCGTGAGCCATGGCCGCTGAGCCTGCGCGTCCGGAGCCTGTGCTCCGCACCGGGAGAGGCCACAGCAGTGAGAGGCCCGCGTACCGCAAAAAAAAAAAAAAAAAAAAAAACCAACTCAAATACTAATGCTTCTGTGAAGCCTTCTGTCCACTTTTTGCACTTTTTATACTTAGACCCATTATGTCTATGTATGGTAGCTAGCTGTTCACATGGCTATGCAGTAAGACCTATTTTGCTATGAATCTAAATAATATTCCTTCTCTGTAATTACTCTTGCACTTGTTAAAACTAAACTTACAGTAGAGACTGTGGTCTCAGGGAATGGGTGTGGCAGTTACAGCAGAACAGAAAGTAAATATTAGGAAATTCTTACTCAGTTTTCTAAAATGGCTTTTGAAACTCTGAATAGAGACAGTCATTTGAGAGAAAAAGGTCCTGGGTCTCAAAAATCTAAGTGTACAAACACATGAGCCAAAATAAGTGAACGTGTTTTGAGATGTTCAGGGAAAAGTGAATAGTCTGGAATGCTCAGAGCATAGGGTTATCAGGGCTATAACTGACTCCAACGTGCTCTCACTGTTCAATTTGAGTTCACAGATGGAAAAGACCACATCTTATCCATCATCATATTTTCAGTGCCTTGTATAACACCTAGCATAGAATACAGACTTGGTAAACATGCTCAATTAATCTGAATTATTAGAACATCCAGATTATTTACTTATCAAAAATTCTAAAGCAGCAAACAAAAATTTGAGTATTATCCTGGAAAGATACTAGGAGGAGGCATAACTCAACGCGGTATATATTGTACAACCTTTCCCCCATGTAAGCTGTCTCGGAGCCCATGCTAAAGCTGAGTTCAGAGGAATTGGTATTCCCTGTATTTTACTTTCAGGGGAAAACATTTTCATTTACATGTGGTCCTCATCGGCCAGTTCTGGCATGTACAACAAAGCAAGCATTTTAACCAAAAATTGTCAACGTGCATTCCTGATATGCTTCCTTCAGACACCTGTGTTCATCTCCTGGTCTAGCAGAGAAGGTTACAGCCATCTCTTCGTGTTTTTGGAGGCTTTGGTGACACACAAATAAAATACATGAAGAACAGGCTATTACTCCTTCTCTCCAAGCCACCCTCTCCTTTAAATGCTGGAAAATCCAAAATTTCACGGAGCAGACTTAGAGTCTCTTTGCCCCCATGGTGCAAGGTAACTACTAATTACGTCAAATCCGCTTCATAAATATGGGTGTTTCACTCTATGCAGAACATTTGTTATATTTTTATAGTTTTATATTAGAACTCACATATCATGAAGACCGTTTTATTAATGACCCTCCTACCACCAGCGAGAAGAATAATAATATTACTCATTATGATTTATTTTTTCAAGGCATCTATTTTTCTTGAGGGGACTGCATAAACTGTGGAGTTCATTTTGTTAAAGATTTCATAGAGCTTATGAACTAGTGTCCCAGGTGCTTTGAGCAGTTTCCTCCCCTTTCACCCAAAATGGATAATCTTCCTCCTTTTGCAGCAAAATAAAAATGCTACGAATGGCCTAACATTTATGCATAATTATGTGTGTTCAGTTTTTCTTTTTATGTCAAGAAATAAAATAATGGCCACATCTTAATTTTAAAAATAGCGATATTTTATTTTCAACAGCATGCTGGTGTCTCCTGGTAGAGTGTATTATTCTCACTTGCAATATGCAAAGGAAAATTTGCAGTCCATGGACACTACCTAGAGCTCACAGGGAAATCTCCTTTTGACAATTCTTCATTTTGAAAAATCCTCAACTGGACTGCTAAACCATCTGGGTTGGTATTTGACTAAGTCAACTATGGATCAAACTCAGAATGAATGTCCATTATAAATGACTCACCTGTGAGATTTGTGAGGAAGTGGTTTTTGTACTAAACAATTTTCACAGTTGGTCGTGGTAGCCATCCTTGCATGCTTACATCAAGCTGGCAGTGCTATTTTCCTCTCATCAGACAGTATCTCCCTCACCCTTTGAAAGATCCTCTGGGGAATCTTCTTCAGAAATGGCATTTTGCAGTACCTGATTTTACCTATGTCGTGCCCATCCATTGACTGTTATGGGGTCCAGGCTTTTCTCTAGATGCAGCTGGCCCCTGCCATTCAATCTCCTTCACAGAGTGAGAGATGGCATGTGACTGCAGTGAGGATGAGACACAGCTCTCTCACATAGGAAGAAATCACAAGCCAATCTGGGATGGACCATAATTCTTTGGAGCCTAAAATATTTAAGAGGTCATTAGAGTACAGTAGGAGGGATGAGGTGGATGGAAATAAAAATCAGCAAAGGGATCTAAACAGGGTGGAGGATAGTTTAAAATGGAAGTTACTGGAAGTCACTGAATTAATATTTTCACTTTAATGATTAAAATAATAATAACAGTGGAGGAAGAGGAAATGACTTGCTCAGGGGCACACAGATGTTGGTGATGCTGAGACAGAGGTCTTCTGCTTACTAATGCAGGGTTCTTTACATTTTCCAATAACTTTATCCTGGTTTGAAAATATTTCATATTTTCCAATGAGCTATAAAAAGATATTATATGGAAATTACCATCTTGGTTATTTTTGAAATAATTTCCAGCAAGTTATCAAAAAAAAAAGAAAAAAAAGATTGAACAATTCATTCTTGCACTGCTTTGCGGAGGAAAGGAGCTTAAATGCTCTATTTTAATACAAAAGATTGCCCAGAGAGGTGCTGCATTATACAGTAAGTGCCACGAGAAGATTAACTACCATGCAGGCTGCACCTCGAGCAGGGAAACTCAATGATTTCTATATAAAACTCATAAATGAAAGTGTTCATTTATTCATGATATTCTAACGTATTTCGTACTGTTTTTTTAAGACAAGCAATGCATGGCCTTTCAGTTTTATGCCATTACTTGAAATATTTGAGGAAAATTGTTCATCAATCTCTGATTCTATTATTACACTCAAGAGTAGGTTAATTACTATCTCCTGGGGTCATTTTTAGCAGGAAATATTTAATGGACTGCTACCAGGGCATGAGTTCATGGCAGGGAAGACCTGACTTACAGTTGTTAAAAGATGACTAATGTGAATTATTTCCAGAACACAGGATGGGGAAAAAAAAAAAAAAAAAGACAGAGCTTGACAATTTAAACTCATTTTTACAAACAATGTGCTTATTTTCAGAGAATGATCTCTTTTTAAAGTCCATCACAATAAGAGAAGCAGAAAGCCATTAACCACAGATTCCTTCACAGAAACTGGAAGAGTCATAAGAGGGGGTCATGTTTTTGATAGTTAAATGTGATAAGAAAATAAAACTTTAAATCTGTTGTTTGGTTAAGACTCCACCTATATGGCCAACAGAACCTCATGTGACATTAAAAAAAAAAAACTCTCACTGGTTTCCAATACTAAACAATGAGTGCAACTTTAGTATGCTTGCAGGTTTCCTCTTGAAAAATGAAGAAAAATCTGTGCATTTTGACAACGGTGGCAATTCTGGTACTGCCCCAACTAATCCCTACTATATTACTGAGCAGTGCCTTATATCAAATCTAATTATTCTTGCACTCTCCATGGAATTTCTACAGATCTATGCTGATCAATTAGTATTTCCCTACAAGTTGCCCTAGTTCCATAAAACCAAGCTGAGAATTATAGTGTGATTCCGCTGTATCTTCCTACCTTGTTCAACTGAAGTCTAAAGAGCCTTCCAGTTAAATTTTCAAATACAAGAACAAAGAGTTGAAATGTGGATCCTATCTTTTGTGCTTCTCTTAATTGGACCTCAGAGCTGAGCTCTTCTGTCCTGGACCACCTGATCCACCCTGATGTACACAACTCAAACTCCCCTTTCATTTGGAAATGGCTCAAGGACCTCAGTACTTAGGTAGTCACATACACGGCTATACTTTATGAAACATGTATTCCTACAGGATTGACAAGCTCTGTGCTACCATTAGAGTTGAAGTTCATGATGATGCAGTTCTGCAAAGACTATGAGTCCAAATTATCAAGACTTTGGGAATGCTATTCAGAATGACTGCCACCAGAGCTATCACCTGGTGAATCATGGAGATGGCCAACCATATGACCACAGACTGGTACAAAATAATGTCTAAATCCCTTAGTCCCCAGAGTTGCTCTACCATCTCTAGTAATAGAAAAGCTGCATGCTGGCAATTGAACAGGAGTCACTGTAGCTCCATTTTTATTCCATTACACACCTCATGTAACATTCAAATTTACTTAGAAGGCTTCAGGACGAAATCTGATTATTTTAAATGAGAACAAAAATGTCATCAAACGGCCGTAAGACACGCAATGTCCGTATCATCACTGGAAAATAATATAATATTGGCAATCTGTTAGCCATCCCATCCCCTTGCTTCTCTCTTGCTGTTGAAATGGATACCTGTGTCTGATATGAAAATGAGCACCGACTTAGACACTTGGAGCCCCAAACACATCAGGTCACACCTAATACAGATGATGCAGTTGATCTAAAATGGGTGAAAATATGTATCTTCTTATTCATGCCCATTTTGTTTCATTTCCATGGAAGGCCAAATTAGTAGAGATATTTCTGAAAAGCACAAAATCAAGGCTACATTGTCTGGATTGCCTATTGAAAGAGGTCCTGCAGGGCTGGGGTAATAGTTTCTGGGTAGCACTGTTTTTCACCTGTCATGAGGCTACTTTGCTTTTGAACAGCTCTTTATACTTCATCAATCATTTCTGTATATTTCTGAGCACTAAAACAATATTATAAACTAGATATAAGAGAGATAAAATCTCCCACAAATTACACAAGAAAAGGACGAGGCTGGAAGAGCTTACCTAATCCATATCAAGGTCAAATGCTAAACCTAGAACCGGAGACCCAAGTCCTGCAGCATCCTGTCCCTTGGTAAGCAGACAACAGTGGCCACGATTTCACGATTTTCTCCAAGACTCAGGAGCATCTTAAGACATGACACTGAAACTATACTGAACTGAGATAACAACCTGAATTTGTTACTTGTCTTTCTTACAAAGTTGGACAGAGGATGTATATGCCCTTGTGTGGCACCTTGGAGAGTATAATGTGATGAGTTTTATTCAAAATCAAGATTTTACCCAAGGCCAAAACAGTCTTCTCCTAAGCTGATTTCTTGTCTTTAATAAAAATTAATACATCTGCCTCATTTTCAGCCTTTTTACTGCTCTACAATTGTCAATGTGTTCTGTTGTTATGATGCCATCAGTCACTTTATCTCCAAAGTCATTTTAATCCCAGTATCTATTGGCATTAATCTCATGACAAAAATCTCAACATCTTTCTGATGTTAAGAAAATTTCTGATGAAACCATTAAAACCAGATACTGGGGTGTTACTGGTATTAGAGGTATAATGCAGGCTTCACACCTTTGGATGTTTGCTTATTTCCAGATTCACAATAGTTAACTCCAGGGTTAACTCTGCTTACGGGCCGTGGCTAATCAAGGTTATACAACAGTTTAAGTCAGTGTTCAGTCAACGGACTTTATTTTTCTCTCCATTTTATGCTTTTACAATATTCCATCAAGTCATGATACAGGCCAAGTATTCTGGAAGGACAATCTCTTTTTCTCTTTCTTCTTCATGATTACTTATTTAGTTGATGAGAGAAGAAAGAAGCATGAGCAAAATCCTCACCAAACTGTCAACAAAATAAGCATGATACTCCAAAGAACCTCAGGCGTACAGATTTGAGATCTGTTTTATTTTTGGTTCTTGAACAATAATGTCGAGAATTCCTCTTTCCACTTTATTTTCCCTCTTCATCAACTGAAACACTGTCACCACAAAGGGAGAGGATGATATTGAAAAGTAAACGCTTTCAACCACGATTCCCTCCTGTGCTTGTCACGTGAGACTAGGAGGAAGGGACCCCTCTGAGCCCTGCACTGGCCCCTGTAGGCGGAGGGCACCCCCTGGGTTTCCGTGGTGCATTGGTGCCTTCAGGGGTATGACTCCCCTTCCCATCCTGACCATAAAATATCACAGGTAAGTCTAAGTAAGGTTCTTCCATCAGTAGACATTTTTTTCCAGTTGCCTATTGCTATTTCGTAAATGACCCCAAAACTTAGTTTTATTTTCTCACAATTATGTGGGTTAGGGATTCAGACAGCACAAGGCAGGGACATTCAAGGTGCGCTCTTCGCTCAGGTGAGGGGCTCAGCTAAGAAGACAGGGGGTCAGACGTCTGGGGCCCCAGCCGTGCCCCACGGGGTGGCTTCCTTCATTCTCCTCCACCTTGTCAGGGCTTCTGCTTCCTTGCATGGCCCTCCCACATGGCCTGCTGGAGCAGGGTGGCTGGGCTTCTTAGGCTGCAGCCCATGACTCTGCGAGTGCAAGAGCAGAAACCACCAGGTTTGCTTCAGGCTGAGCCTCAGAAGCTGCACAGCGTCCCTCCTGCAGCAGCCTGTTGGTTGAAGCCAGTCACAGGCCCAGGCCAAGGGGAGGAGAGCGCAGGAGGGGAGAACCCCAGGAGGAGAGCGTGCCTGGGAGCTGCCACAGGAACCGATGACCACGGTAAAGAACAGGGCAGCTGGGGTCCTCATCTGTCATTGACCTGCCGTGCCCTCTCAGGATGCTCTCCTCCTCCACCCATGCATCACCCTTCCTCCCCTCTGAGCCCTGCACTGGGCTCAATTCCTGCAGATTGTGGGAACTGTCTGTGCATCTCTTCTCAGATTCACCTTCAGGGACCTGACTTTGGAAGCTTGAAACTGGCCATGGCGGCCGCACCACAGAAAACTGGCGGACGCCACCCATCAGAACTTGTTTTGCGGTTGTTTCTTCACTTATTTTGGATCACCAGTTTCCCAAGACACCACCGTGCCCACTCCATTCCCATGCTGCCCCATGTACCTTTCTACTTCTCTACTTATTAAGTTCATAAAGGATGGCCTGATAACGATGAAAGATCCCACCAGGGGGAGTATCATTTTTTTAGGGAACCAGGCATGGGCTTTGGTTTGCAGAATCATCTGAATTCAAATCTTAGCCCAACTACTGATCACTTGTATATTCTGAGGCAAGTTATTCAACCCCTCTCAGCTAAAATAAAGACTGTAAATATAGCTATGAGTATTAAGTAAGTTGAGATATACATTCTTAAAGGTACAACAAAAATCTCTAAGGCGCCATACTGTTAGTTCTAATCCTTTCCTAATGATGTTTTTCTGATGGTGGGGCTTAAAGCACTGTGGAAGGCTGGGGGTCCTCGCCAACCACACAACGTCCAGCATCCTCTTGTCTACTCCTGGCTATCCCTACTCCTGGCTATTCCTGGTAGAAGCGGCAGCGGCAGCCGAAGGCTCTGACTTGGACGGGCAGGCACAACGTGCAGTCTTCCCTGCAGTGCCGGCTGGTCCTGTCTTTGCGCAGAGACTGTGTAAGTGAAGGCAGCATACTCAGAAGCTAACGGGCTACTCCCCAACAGAGCACCCTCCACGTCTGAGATGCCACCGTTAATGATCAATTTCTGTGGGCCAGACAATGACATTAGGGTTGCCCTGTAAATTTCCTAGATGCTTTATCTCACAATGGTAGACAAGAGAGGCCACAAGGTTTTGCTTACGTAGGATAAAAATTCAACACTTACCAAGGGATGATGACAAGAGTCCAAAAAGGAAAAAAAAAAAAAAATTCTCCAAAGCAAAACATTAGCCCTCAACAACTACTCACACATCACCTAAAACTGTATTTGTAAAGCTCATTTTTAGCTGTAAGGATGGTAATTATCTTTTCAACCTAGTGATTTTAACACTGAAGCACCCGGATGGTGGGAACATTTCAAAGTAACCAATTTATATTCTATATTGCACAAATACTCAGCGGTCATTCACAAGTTTAACCCAGATTGCACCCAGATTGTCTTCATCAAGAAGATGAACCCGATACAATTCTCTTATTTTCATCACTATTTTTGTCATTGCCAAACTAGAAACTGACTTTCTTTGCTTCAGTGTTAGAGCTTGCTGTTCAGTCGAATGGCAGATAGAAACATCTAATCATGATGAATAAGTAAGGTCTATAGCATTTCACATTATAAACTTATGGCTCTGAGACACAGGCTATAACATGTTGAACAGGGACTTCCCTGGTGGTGCAGTGGTTAAGAATCCACCTGCCAATGCAGGGGACACGGGTTCGAGCCCTGGTCTGGGAAGATCCTACATGCCGCGGAGCAACTAAGCCCATGAGCCACAACTACTAAGCCTGCACTCTAGAGCCTGCGAGCCACAACTACTGAGTCCGCGTGCCTACAGCCCGTGCTCTGCAACAAGAGAAGTCCCTGCTCGCCGCAACTAGAGAAAGCCCATGCGCAGCAACAAAGACCCAACACAGTCAAAATAAATAAATAAAATAAAATAAAATGCTGGACATAAGCCGAAAAACGTCAGTTGAAATGACTTGTTTTTGAGGAAGCTGCTCACATTTAACAAGATACATGGGATGCGGTACAAAAAGTTAACATACAATAAAATAAAGTGAAGTATGCAGCTTCTATTGCTCCATAAATGTCAAAGAGCTGTGGTTTTGATTATCTGGACTGGAGGTGGGGTGAGAGGGAAGACAGGTTGAGTATCTGAATTAAATTTTATTCCTATGAGCATTTGCGAAATACGATCAATCTGCAAGTGGATTTGGCTTTGGTTATACGCTTTCACAAAGTAGGAAAGAAAAACAGGTTTTAGCTTACGATAGTAATCTAACTTGCTAGAAACACAGTGGGTTTCTAATCAATATTTACGTGGACATTGCCTGTCTAAATTGATTTTTAAGTGGAATGTTCAAATGCATGACTCAAATTGCTCTTAATCATTGCTCAAATGAAAGCCAGGCACATTAGTGAGAAGAGAAGGTCACGGTGTCATATTTTCACAACCTTTATGAAGGCACACAAGGGGCAGATTCCTCGTGGAATAAAGGAACAGTGAAAAATTGAGCTAGAGGGTAGCTTCAAGAGAAGGAAAATAGATCCTCGAAATTTTCACATAATTCTATGCTTACAAGTTCAAGAATGAGCACAGGAAACAGAATGAAAAGCAGCAAATTGCTTCCTTAATTGCATAACATATGTAGTAGATGACTACCAGCTGATTCACAGTAAAGGAGGAAGATAGACACATGAGAACCTTGTTAACCTAATTAAAGCCTCACAGACACATGTTTCTGAAGACTCAAGTTTCCAGGCTCCATTGGGATAATGAACACAAAACCAGGCCTGGCCACTTAAAATGTCATCGCTGCCACAAGAGGTTAGACTTGTCCTCGACCAGTTCTCATAGGTTATGTAACAAAGATAACTCCCGTTCTAATGCTTTGAAAGTAATGGCCCTGTGGAGGCTGCTGCTGACTGATCTACTACAATTTTCGAACCTTTAGCGAGCCTCGATCTTCTTTGTTTTGAATAAAGCGCTTTACTCAGGAAGCAAATGCATGCATCACTGTAAATGTTGCCTTTTCTTATCAACTGATCCAGCCGTCCTTCCAACATTCACCATTTTTAAAAAACTGCCTTTAAACGAGTTGCCAGGGCTGAATTGTTGAAGATGGAGCTTAGGGGAAAAAAAAATCCACACTAAGTAAATGCATTGAATTCTGAAAACTCAATGCTGCCTACTTTCTAGTGTCCAAGATAAAAGTAGATTAATAGTTTAATTAAACATGTTAGAGACTCTGGGTATTGTAGCTATTACACCTTTGACCTCATGCAGGGCTGCCAGAGATGTAGGGAGGGTGAGTACTGAGGTTACATATTTACGATGCACAGCTGACTTGAAAAGCATACCAAGCTAGACAGAACTTGTAATTAAGCAAAAGATCCAGTAAATTATGAGATCAATAAAACTTCCTGGGTGCCATAGTTTTCAGAACTAGTTAGTGCCTTCCTAATTTATTGGCAAAAACTTCACGGACTTGCAAGGAAGATAAATAAAGATGCCTGGATGTAGAAATAAATACGTATGCTTGACAAATCTGAAATACACTGTTTACAGCTAATGAGGAGGCGACGGTGCATTTGGCTGCATGTTTTATATCTAGAGCAGGGCAAAGCATTAAAACCAATATAACTGATAACCTTGGCGCAAACAGCATAAGCCTGCATTTCCCATTATTCCCCAGAGATGGAATTAATTAGTGCTTGTCAAAACCAGAGCGATCCCCTGCTGTAAAACTAAAAGTAATACAGAGGCCATGAAGGGCTTGGCTCTACTCCAAAAATATTTCTCATCTATTTCGGACAAAAATACTGCATACATGTCTATATGAAGTATATATACTTCCTTAATCCCAGATACCTCATAAACAAACACAAATACGAAATCTTTGTTGGCTACAGTTCAACACGTATTTACGAAATGCCCACCATGTGGGGATCCTGAGAATAGAAATATGCTGGGTTCACAGTTTAGTGGGAAGCAGAAAGAAGAGGGACATTACAACTCAAAGTGTTAATGGTTATGTTGGGAAAATACACAGTGAGTTATGAGGACTCGAAGAAGGGCACTTATCTGAATGTGGCAGGGAGGTCTAAAGGAAGAACGGATAAGAGGCTACAAAAGGTAATGATACCCATATTATTGTTGACTAGGCTATTTCACAGAGAAACTCTCTTACCAGTGGGTTAGAGGGTCTTCCCACCCCATGCTGCCCTCTCTCTGATTGCCTCCCCCTGACCAGGTCTGCATCCTGCAGAGTTCAGCTCCAGAATCCCCTCCCCATTGAAGCCTTTTATGATTCACTTCTGGTTCCAATTCAGTTGAGGCCAGTTTCCATTCTCTCTTATAGCGCCCGGTTCTCCTTGATGGTCTTACCATATTTTATAATCATAATAATATTTACTTTGATGGTTATTTATCTTTACTACTCAACGTGTGGTCCATAAACCAGCCACACTGGCATCACCTGGGAACTTGTTAAAAAATGCAGAACCTCCACCCACACGCCAGACCCTACTGAGATGGAATCTGTATTTTAATAAGACCTATGGGTGATTCATATGCACATTAAAGTTTAAGAAGAAATGATCTAGAGTCCTTCACATTTCAGTACTGGAGACACAAGTCACATGTGGACACGCCAATTAATTACAATTAAAAGTCAATTTTTCACCAGCCGTATTTCACACACTCAATAGCTACACGTGGCTAGTCGTTGATGTATTGCACAGTGCAGCTAGAGACATTTACAACATGGCAGAAAGTTCTATAAAATGTGCTAGACTATGAGCTCCCTGAGAACAGAGCCATTTCATTCTCACTACTGACCAACCCATATCTCACTGCCTGCCTAGAACACTGAGGACAGGTATGCAAAATTGTTTCTTAAATATAATGAATGAAAATCTGTTAAAGCACTTTGAAAACTATCTAGCCCACCAAAGATGGAAAATAAGTGCTAGTTCCCTTTCCAGTTACCTGTGATCTTCAAACCATTTCTGGGATATGGACCATGAACAGCTACTACGTAGGCTATATCACAAAACAAACAAGAATCTTTCCCTCTTCTTTTTTGGTAACTAGAGATTCTTCGGTTTCCTTTTCTGGAGACTGAGACTTAGTAGGACTGAGGGATCAAACCTCTGACACCTGAATTAGTCACCTGTTTTTACATTCAATAGTCTTAATAGTGAAATTCCATCCTTTCCCCAGGAGCTGGCTTCATTTCCCCTCTCTGATGGATATCTAATACAATTAATTTGGAATTAAAAAAAAATGAAGTATCAGCATTTTCATGAGCAAGTGCCAGAAAACTCAACTCAAGTTGCCTTAAGAAAATAAAAGATAATATATTGACTCCTATACCCGAAAAGGCTGGGGTTGGGGGTTTGAATCAGATGTCAGCAGGATCTGATCTCTTCCCATTTTTCAGTACTCATTTCCTACATATCAGGTTCATTCCAGAGTTCCATGTAGTAGCAATATGGTGGCTGAGACTTCCAAATCTCTTTTCTTCCAAGTCACATCCAGCAGGAAAGGACCTCGGTGAAGGTTTTATTGAATGTCATTGGCTTTGACTGGGGAACATGTCATCTCTGACCAATTACAATGGTGGGGAAAATATACAGTGCTGATCGACCAGACCGCAGTCACATGTCCACCCGAGCCCACCTCATCTGAAGAACATGGAAAAAGAGTAGGAGAGAGGGTGTGGGGTATGGTTCCCCAGAAGAAAGAGTGATGCTGTCAGTAGAAAAACTAATGAATTCTGGATGACAAAAACAACAGATGTCTGCCACATGCCACTTCCTTTAAAATGAACGAATGATTTGTGTGTGTGTGTGTGTAAAGCAGAACAAAATTTGAAATTAAACTAGAATGTTTGGTTATTATTAGTCATTATTTAGGGCTATGCAAGTCTTTGACATGGGAAATAAAGAATTTCTAGCCTAGACCCAGAGCTAATTGTAAAGTATCTATTCTTTCCATCAGTGCACAGACAGTTCATAAGCACAGAGTCTAAATCTATTCCAACCCAAAGGAGACTCTGCTTCACATCGCCAGCCTCAGCTTTACTATTTCCTTTTGATTTAAGCAGCTTAGTGAGGCCTGGATCCCTCTCAGTGTCCTGGGTGACTGTTTGCTACAGTGGGTCAGAGACTCGGGTTACCAACAGGTCTTTCCATCCCTGAAGGAATGATTCCTTTCTGAAATATTGTTGTGCTGCCTCTCTGGGACAGTATTTTCAGTTGACAAGGCACAATAGGACAAAATGTAATAATTCAGTCCAATAATTCAATGTAAAACTACAAGCCAAGACTCCAGCAATGGTTGCAGATCTTCAGAATCTAATTTTGAGACAAGGAGTTCACAGGCTGAACCTTCCTTGTTAATAGTGCTCACAAATTGTAGACCTAGACATTCTACCACAAAGAAAGGGACCTGATCAACTGGGTATTTTGTTCAAATGAATGTCTCCCTGATACTGTTGACAAAGACTCTCTAGAATCTAACTGGTAGGCAAGTGATACTTTTTCACAGACACAGAATACTAGAGCCAGAAGAGGCTCTAGGTACAAGCTACTTGGTATTTTCAAATATTGCCCCCACTGTGTCCTAAAGGGCTCCATGGACACACAGTTAGAGACCTCCCATCAGATGAGGGAGAACCAAGCACTGATGCTCTCCCATCAACTACAGGATTTGGTGTTTGATGAATTTTACTTCTGGAGCTTGATCTGAGAGTTTTAAATTGAATTATTTCAGCTGTTTTCAAATTAGAGAAAGGGGCACAGCCATTTCATGGATTCCATTAACAATAATAATAAGATAGATCTACAGGTACTGATACGTAATGACCTCCAAAATCTATTGCCAAGTGAAAAAAACAAGGTACAGAAAGCTTTGAATATATGTTTATATAAACAAACGAAGAAAAACAAACAACTGTGCGTGGAACAATTCCAGAAAGATATGTGAGAAACTGGTATTAGCTGTCTCTGGGGTGGGGTACTGGAGGACCAATCAGAGATGAACTGTTTATTTTCATTTACATGCTTCTGTATTATTTGAATGCTTTGTTGATAATTATATTTCTTTTTTTAAGTACATCTCTAAAATGTTTTAAAACCACTGAGTTAGCTGAACTATCTAATTTTACAGATAATACGACAGGCTTGCTCAAGTCTGCCTGGGCATAGCCTCTAAGGCAGAGGGAGGATGCATGAGGAAGGTAACCAGCCATCAGGGCTGGGCCATGGGGCTGGCTTTGTGGCAGAGTTTGTGCCTCACATGGAAACACAGGTAGTGCCATGGGTTTGTCTTGGCAAAACAGAAAGAGTAAAAATCTAGGCTTTCTTTTTTTTTAGGAGTCTCTCAGCCTGTCCTTAACCAGGACAGGCTGCTAACCTCTATCCTGGGCATGGTACCAGGAGAAAGCGAAGGCAGACCCTGAGAAGCTGTGCTCATTCAGAAGCATCCTTGGACTAGCTGTTCTCATGTCCTTTATGGTGCTCAGTGACACTCTGGATTAGCAGTGTTCACAGCCATTGAACTTCCCTCTGTCTTTCAATCAGTGGGGAATAATCACACTACTCTACTGGCATCTGGGCTCACAACAGTCTTACATTTCAGGGAACGATGTCATGCCAGCCAGAATTTTCTTTGCTTTAGTGGCTGAAAGTCCAAAGGTACTTCAACATTCTAAGAGGGAAAAGTGGCCATGTCCCACTATTTATCTGTCGTTTTTGGATTCCTCTGTTTTAACCTTTTCAATCTAGACACTTGTTCCTGCTTTCTCTGAAAGGAAACGTTTACCATCCAGAAAAGGTACTAATCTCTACTGATTAGAAGCATAGAAGTCAGGGAAACCCCAACACTTAGTAACTGGGTGACCTTAAGTAATTTGCCTCAGTTTCTTATCTCTAAAATCGGGATAATAAAAGTACTGGCTTCTGGGATGTTGTGAGACTCAATTAGATGACGCACAGAAAACATATAGCACAACGCACAACATAGTAAACACTCAATACGTGTTTAAAAAGGAAAATTAAGGCCAGTTACTGTCAACTCTGTCACCAGTCTTCATCCCACTTGCCATCTAAGTACTGCTTCAAATTCCACCGCTTGAAAGACCCCTGGTCTTTCTAGTTTGAGCAAATTTGTTGGAGCATGTAGGATGATTTAGGCTTTGGCAAATAGAATCCAATTTACCTTATAGTCTTGGGCTGCTCTAGCTAGACAAGCTCTCTACTGACCCCCACTCTTTCCATTCCCTGCTGAGCAGCTTTACGTGCTCTCCAGGAATAGGGATCAGATATTATTCACCTGGATTTTCATTTTCCTCCTATCCACACCCCTCCCCCACCAACATTCTGTCATCTTTCCTCATTCGGTTCGTTGCCAGTGTTTGGCATTTCATATCATGCTACACATTAAATGGATGTTAAACTCAAACTACTGGACTTAAACCTCATCACAGGAGGATTTCAAAATTTCCCTTGGATTAATAAACTGTGTCCTCTTGAAATATCAGGAAGAAGTGGTGACGTGGTTATTGTACTTCCAGCTACGACACACTGTGACATTACTGACCGTGCCAAGACTAGGGGAGATTGCAGGTACGTAAATGAGCTCCGTGGATGCCTGCTGAAAATTCCGTAGTGTTAGCAACGGAGCTTGGCAATCCCATAGTGTAGGGAAATATGAAAACCTCACAGCCTACTCTTTGCATATGTGCACTAATATTTACCAAGGCTGAAAAAAGCAACCTCCTATTATCCTATAAAATTAATTCTGCAGATAATATTGCCAACAAATGAGCAGTAATCGTACATGGGTGTGTTGACCTCATTTCCACCCACGTACGGTATGTTTCCCTTTATTCCAAGGTCTGTTACAGCAAACTCATTAGTTATGAGATCAAAATAAACAACACAGTTGGACCTCACTTTTCCAATCTGTTAAAGGAAAGAGTTGGGGTATATGCTATTTTAGGTCCCTTTCTAGCTCTAAATTGCTATGGTTTCTCTAAATTTGTTTCAAGTTCTTAAGCTTTTAATGTTTATGTAAGGCTAAATATTTGCCGTTTCTAGGTCACACTCTACTCAAATACACCCTCTTTCAAAGAGCAGCTAAAAATGAGTTATTTACATAAGAATGCTAGTTAATCTATGCCTATGCCGAAGGAATGACAGAATTAGATAATCACCATTTGGTTAACCCCATGTTGTGATTCAGACAAGGCTCATCAGTGGGTGATACAAGCTTTAGATTTGGATAAAGAAGCAATGCAAAGTGTCACCCCACAGATTACTCATTAATTGTATAGAAAAAATACATCTCTTTATAATTAGAGACAATCTGGTGGTCACCACCATAGCCAAGCAATCGAACATGGCACCGCTAGTAACATTAGGAACCTCCTCATGTGAATGAAATACAAAGAATCACCTGTGGAGTTTTCTATCAAAAATATTTAATCTGAATCTAATCAAGCCAAGCTGTAACTTCCAATTTACAAGAAATAGAGGATATAGAGAAGCACAGTGTACACCTCCTTAACAGTCAGAAAAATACAGAATATTATTGGACTTTACAAAAGCAGGAGGGCA
The DNA here is from genome assembly GCF_949987515.2 of Delphinus delphis. Lineage (NCBI taxonomy): Eukaryota > Metazoa > Chordata > Mammalia > Artiodactyla > Delphinidae > Delphinus > Delphinus delphis. Next base: position 41,960,085 of record NC_082697.1, on the reverse strand, counting down.
CTGTCTTATATTCAAAGAAACTAACAGGTCAAAAAAAAATGCAGTGCTTAAATCTTGATTGGATGAGGGTTCCGAGAACAAAAAAAGCCATGAAAGTTTGAGGCTCAACTGAGAAAATTCAAACGTTAGACGATACAGAATTTTTGTCCGTTTTGGGGGTGTTATAGTGGTATTACGGCTGTGTAGTACAATATTATTATTCTTTGGAGACTGAAATGTTTGTTGAAATGTTTGGGATGAATTGTCATGATTTCTCTAACTTGCTTTCACATAACAGATAAATGACAAATAGAGAAAGAGATAGATACATACATGGATGGATGGAAGGAAGGAAGGAAGCAAAGAAGGGTGGGTGGATGCGTGAATGAAGAGAGAAGGAAAGCAACAGAAAATATCAATTGTTGAATCTAGATTGAGGGCATATGTATTCATTACACTATCCTTTCAACTTTCTTAATGTTTGACATTTTTCATAATAAATAAACTTGGGGAAAATGTACCTTCCTTCCTCCATGTCAAATGATACAAACCTGAGAAATGATACAAACGTAAGGGTGAGTGGGTCTCTTTAGCAATGTAAAGGGGTCTTCCTCTATCATGCCCTTGTCACTCTGTGTTGCAGGGGTGTTGGTCCTCCACTCAACGGTGACCTTCTTGAGGCCAAGGGCTAAGTCTGGTTTACAGTCATATCACCAGTGTTCAGCCCCCAGGGCCTTGCACATAGCGAGCACATAGCAAATATCTGTTGAATTTAATTGAAATTTATGAACTGACTGAATAACCACAAAGACTGATTTGGAAAACAACACACTTATTTTTGATATATAATGATGAAACCTAACATTAAAAATTCATTGTTCAGAATAAACTGAAATCAATAATACATAGAGCTAGAAAAAGAATACATAAATCTATACCAGGGTCAAGTAATTTGCTTAACATCTGGCAACAGAATTCCTCCATTGGGAGGAAATGAATCTGTTTACAGAAGTATCCTGATGAACAATTATATGTGAAAAGGAAAGACACTGGAGCAGGCTGTGGAAGGTTAAAGCAGAGATAAAGGAGGTGGTTGAATTTCTCTGAATAGGAGATGGAAGGATTATTTTTTTTAATTTTCATTTTTTTAAATAAGTTAGGGACTTTTTCTTGCTCCTGCAGCTGTAAGTTTCCCTTTTTTAAAAAATAATTAATTAATTAATTAATTTTTGTCTGTGCTGGGTCTTTGCTATTGCACGCAGGCTCTCTCTAGGAATTTTCATTTTATACTGGACTATAGTTGATTTACAATGTTGTGTTAGTTTCAGGTGTACAGCAAAGTGATTTAGTTACACATATATCTATTCTTTTTCTAATTCTTTTCCCATTTAGCTTATTACAAAATATTGAGCAGAGCTGGGTTAATTAATTAATTATTTATCCCTTTTCTCTTCCTCTCTGAAGTTGCCAGAGGATTAGTTTTTTTTTTTTTTTCCTTTAGTAGGAGGTTCAACTTCAAATTATTTGCCTTTCTGGGATGTAAGCTGCTCTGTATGTTCTCAAACTTCTAGTCCAGTAATGCAACAGGATATGAACCAATTTTATGAAGGTCTTAAGAAATCAGATGACAAGAGATAACCTCACTTTAAATATAGTTTAACTATCTTGTGAATTACAAGGTTATTCATTTACCTTTCCATTTATCTTTATACTCTTTTAACTTAACTATTATTCTTTCACTATTATCTTCATAGCATGAAATACCAAGTGTACCTCAAAGAGAAGAAATGGAGATGAAGACCTGGGAGGCCAGCTCACCGACAAGGGAGAGCTATGCCAGGTAGCATGACTTTGAAGGGGTCACCACAGGCTGGGGTCTGATTGTGGACCTCTATTTTGTCAGGATACTCAGCAGTGAGGATGCTTAGAGAATGAGTTTCATGTGTATAAACAAGGATGACAAATGGTTTATTCATAATCACAGAAATCTCCTGTTAGAATAACCATAGCTATCATCTTTTTCCTAGAATTTTAGCTCCTTGGGGGCCAAGTTAAAAATCGGAGCGTTTCTTAGTATGCATAAAAGCAGGACAAGGGAATAAGATGCTACAAGCTGGAAGTATGGCTTGATGGCCCATCTCCTACCCACTGTTATTTTTTCTCTTTAGAGACTAAAGTATACTTTCTGCTATGTTTAGGTTAGGGTTGGAGAAACACTGCCAAATTCTTACTCTTTGTTGACTATCATCCCCTGCAGATGGGGTGCGACCCAACTGACTGACGGCAGTTTCCGTTGTGGCTAGAACAATGCAGCCCTACTTCTCCAGGTCCCCTTGCAAATTCCCGAGGATGTTTACTCAAATTTGCACAGACAATCCTGTGGGTTATTAGAGAGTGTATAGCAATTTTGTACGGGAGTTGTTTAAATTCTAAAAGCCAACTTATGTCCCCTTATTATGAATTTATTTGTTGAGGGTGGGAGTGTACCCTATGTTGACAAAGGTACCAACTGAAATGTACTGTCACTCATAGTTAATTCTGAGGTTCTCAATGGAAATTAAAACAGATAAATAATTCTTTTCGAAGAAGGCTCATAACTAGCATACAAACTCTTGATGAAGCTGGATTGAACTGAACATTAGCACAAACTCTCATCAATCGCTTAGAAGTAAAACAGCACCGGGACAGCAAAGGTAGTCAACCCCCTTTCAAAGTCTCTTCAAAGTCTTCGAATTATGTTAAGGAGAAAATTCTTATGTAAATCTTTAATGTCTGTCTAGCACTGGCTAATAACTTTTTCATTATGTGGTTCAACTTTAATTCCATGTCTACCGTACACATGCAATCACCTGTGGACACCACTTGGAAACACAGCCTATGGTAGATTGAATTATTGCCCCCCGATCTTCACCCAGTCTCTTTGCCTTGTGACTCTGCAGCTCTTCCCACTAAAGGTAGAGTATATCTCCCCGCACCCTGACCTTAGGTTTGACCATGTGATTTGCTGTGACCATTGGAATAACAGCAGATGTGATGCCAACAGAGGCTGGAAATGTGCTTGTGTCATTGTGTATGTATCTTGCACTTCTGCTATCACCATGCAAAAGAGCTTTTCCTGGTTAGCTGTTACTCCTCATCCTGAAGGACCAGAATAAGTACACGGGGAGGCAGACCTGAGCACAACTCATAGCGTGGTGGCCAAGCCCAGCTGGACACACAGGTTAAGGCAGAGCCACTGAGGCAAGCCCAGCCCAGACCTGCCAACCTCAGGCAATCTCTAGACACACAGTATAATAGGGAAGAACAAATCTGACTCCATATTAGATCTGTTTCTTCTGCTTAGTCATGCCGGCTTGGCACCATTTGTAAAAGAACCTTGACTATAGCCTGAAATATACAGGATAGCCTATTCTCAGGGCTCTGACCTTTAAGAGTCCATTCATATAGAGATAAAAAGTTGCAGGACAGAGAATTACATTTGTCTTGTTGGAGGTTTACAGGAACATCCTGACCTGACCTAGCTGGACAAAGGATTCTTTGTTCTTGCAGCCATCAAAGTACACTGAGAAGTTTGAAACAACTAACCACACCCACCCTCACCTTGCTTTTAAAACTGTCTTGCTGAAACCCTTTGAGGAGTTTGGTGTTTTTTGGGGGTATGAGCCACCGGTCTCCTTGCGTGGCCCTGAAATAAACCTTTCTCTGCTCCAAACTCCAACGTTTTGATCTGTTTGGTCTCACTGTGCCTCGAGCACATGAACTTGTGAGAGTTAAGTGACTGTGGTTTATATCTCTGAGGTTTAGGGGGCTGTTACAAGGCAACAGCTGATGGATACATTGATTAACTCAAAGTAATTGCCCTAATTTAGAGATCTCAATTACTCACTCCAAGAGATACATTTTTATGCTGTTTAAACCAGATCCTATCAGAGAGAAAGTATCTGCTCTGTTCACCCTGCAGGCTGCACTTGCTCTTGTCTTCAATCACTTCATCTAATCTTCTCTGTTGTTCAATTCTTCCCTGAGGTTCACTTCCTCTTTGCTCTCCCCTTTTATCCCTCAATAAAGTAAGACTTACCTGAATCTTCCCAGAACTCCTGGCCATATTTACTGGAAACTCACAACTGTTTAATCTAGGTGCAGATTCAAGCTGAGGGTGATTTCTTTAATTTAGTCCCAGGGTTGACTGCTGATCTAAATTACCAAACTGTCACACTCATGATTTATGATGCAGAGAGATTGACCAAATGATTTATACCCTGTTCCTCACCACAGACTGTGAGTCATATCTTACAGGGACTCAGCAAAGACTTCCAGAGACAAGAACACCTATGGAGCCATCATTACATACACCACTGTGATGAAACTTTAGCTCCCATGGAAGGGACATGCACTGCTTCTGCCTTATTTGTTTTTGCAATTGGTACATTGACGAGTAGCAGCCTTCACCGGAACAAAAAGGCCCACTGGTATTAGCATTCAGAGTGGAGAAAATGCTACTTGTTCTTATATATTAAGTGTGTTATGAGTAAGACATGCCTTGGATTAGCAGAGCTTGCAAGTGGGAACCATTAGACTGAACAAAGATCACAGATGTATTTTGTCTGGCCTGTACAAGACCCAACAAGGTTTTTGTTAGTCTGCTTGTTTTAAGTTTTGTATTAGTGGCCTGCATTGAACATGGAGATACATATAAAAACATATTCTGACTGCTCTTGAGGAATGGAAAGATATGGCAATGCTGAGGTCTCCGTCTGTCCCCCGATCCTCACCCAACAAGCATTGGCTAACAGAGAAGAAGCACCTCCTTTACAAGGGAACACAAGCTCACCAGTTTGGTTTCCCTTTTGGAAGGTAAGTTGGTGGTTTGTCTTATACCCAGCTTACTTTTTCCTTTACCTTTTTTGTTTGTTTGTCTCCTTCAAGAATCTGTTTCTGAACCATATATTAAATGGAAACAATAATAAAGATAAGTGATTTTGATTATGTAAACACTTGAGGACCTCAACAATAATGAGATGTACAAGTAGGTAAAAGCCAAAAAAGGAGAAGGGAAAAAGAGACTAGGGTAGAATAAAAGTTTTTTTATTACTCATTTACTATTTCAAATAGTGCCATTATTTATTGAGTGCCTACTACGTGCCAGACACCGTACAACACACCAAAGATACCAAGGGAAATAAAACCTAACCCAGCCTTTCTAAAACTTAGCATCTATTATGGGGGCTCTCATGCTTTACTAAGAATGAAATTTAGGAGCTAGATACATATATGCCAGGTGCCATTCCCAGAGATACTGATACATACGGGTGATTCCTGGGTGAAGTCCAGGAATATGAGTTTTAACAAAGGTAATATTGACACAAGTGCAGACATCACACTTTGAAGAATAACAGTCAATTCAGTGCAGTGTGAAGTAAGCTCTGAAATGGGATAAACCAAGGGATTAGATGAGTCCTTGGGTTATTCCAGACTAGTTGAGTGGCTGGAGGTACTGAGACATCTAACTTCACTGTGGGTAAAGAGTAGGAAGTTTGCCAGATGAAAGAGAATAACAACTGAGAAACTGTAAGGGATCCCTGAGAATATGAGAGAAAGTTGAAAACTGCGATTAGAGAGGAAAACAGGGGTCAACTCATTAAGGAAGGATTTAATAGCTCAATTATCTTCATAACAATAACTAAAACACTCATGAGCCATTGAATACAATAAAACCGTGGCATGCATCATTTCATCTTTATAACATGTCTATGATACAGGTGATATCACTGTCCTAATTTTACAGAGAAGGAAACTGAGGTTTAAGTGTTTAAGTCAGAGTTTCTCAACTTTGACCCTATTGCCATTCTGAGGGAAATAATTCTCTGATGTGGTGGGTTGTCTTAGGCGCTGTAGGATGTTGAACAGTATCCCTGGCCTCCACCCACTAGATGCCAGTGGTGTCCCCTCCTTCTCCCCGTCCCGCCAGCAGTTTGACAAATAAAAATGCCTCCAGACATTGCCAGAAAGCCCCTGGAAGCTGAAAATAGCTCTTGGTTGAGAACCACTGGTTTCACCGTTACAAATAAGGTCTCACAAATAGTAAGGGGCCAGGCAGAATTTAGTACCGTTCTATTAATTGCCGAGCTCAAGCTCTCAAACATTTGCCAAGAAAATAAGGACAAAATAGAGATGCTCAGATTAAAACTCTGTTTCAAAACAGAGATCAGTCTTTTATAAAAAATCTCAGTACAAACTAAAGGGAAAAAATCAGCTTAAGGCTTTTAATAAAAAGAATAGAATCCAGCTACACACAGTATTCATGGGCTTGAATGTATGGGCTGAGCTGCTAATGGAGGTCTGAAGTTGGGGTAAAAAGCCACACGCATACACACCACAGTCCATGCCTGTGGTTCCTGCAATTTTACCCTGCGATGCTTTCAAGTAAATGTGACATTACGCACATTCTAGCATCTATTTTCCCAGCAGGAAGTGTAAGATAAAGAGGCTCAATCAGTATGTTAAAATAAGACCTGATGCACGGGAGGTAGAAAAGCTTTCAGATCACAAGAAATATCATCTTGAGGAAATTAAAAGCTGAAATATGGCACATGATTACTGACCCCAAAGTCCTGTTGTGGTGAGGCTGAAGGACTTGCAGAGATGCTTTCTATTTGCTAAATCAATCTGCAAAACTACATTGCTTTCCCAGGTGTCAATGTGCATCAGTGGGAAAATCTGTGTGCGTGGATATCATCACCAAATTTTCTCAACTGAGAATTTGTTGGAGAAAAATAAGTTGCTTAAATTAACAACAGATCAAATGGAAACAGTCTTGATGGTTATATTTTTCAAGCTTCTGTTTCCATCTATTCTTTCCGAGTAAACTGAAGAATGAATTTGTACCATACGAATGTTACGGCTTGAAATTAATCAATCAGCACATCACACTGGTACCATTTCTTCTTTCCTTTTTTCCTTCCTTCCTCCTTGTTCTCTCATGTTCTCTTTTTCCTTCAAGCCTTTCTGCCTTCAATTATTCACTCATTCAGTCATTCATTAATAAATCTTTACTAAGTTCTCACTACATGCCGGATACTCAATGAAGCTCTGGGGATAGATGCAGCACCTGCCCTCATGACACTTTAAATCTGGAGTGAGAGGTAGACAATAATCAAAATATCACTCAAGCAAAGGAAATCTGCAATTTGCATGAGAGTTATGGCTGATGGGTAACTGTTCTTTTTTTTATTTTCCAACTTTATTTAATTTACTTTTTTATACAGCAGGTTCTTATTAGTCATCAGTTTTATACACATCAGTGTATACATGTCAATCCCAATGGCCCAACTCATCACACCACCCTCCCCTCCCCCAGATGGCTTTCCCCCCTTGGTGTCCATATGTTTACTCTCTACTTCTGTGTCTCAACTTCTGCCCTGGAAACTGGTTCATCTGCACCATTTTTCTAGGTTCCACATATATGCGTTAATATACGATATTTGTTTTTCTCTTTCTGACTTACCTCCCTCTGTACGACAGTCTCTAGATCCATCCACATCTCAACAAATGACTCAGTTTCATTCCCTTTTATGGCTGAGTAATATTCCATTGTATATATACACCATATCTTTTATCCATTTGTTTGTCGATGGGCATTTAGGTTGCTTCCATGACCTGGCTATCGTAAATAGTGCTGCAATGAACATTGGGATGCATGTGTCTTTTTGAAGTATGGTTTTCTCTGGGTATATTCCCAGTAGTGGGATTGCTGGATCATATGGTAATTCTATTTTTAGTTTTCCAAGGAATCTCCATACTGATCTCCATAGTGGTTGTATCAATTTATATTCCCATCAACAGTTCAAGAGGGTTCCCTTTTCTCCACACCCTCTCCAGCATTTGTTGTTTGTAGATTTTCTGATGATGCCCATTTTAACTGGTGTGAGGTGATACCTCGTTTTAGTTTTGATTTGCATTTCTCTAATAATTAGTGACGTTGAGCAGCTTTTCATATGCTTCTTGGCCATCTGTATGTCTTCTTTGGAGAAATGTCTATTTAGGTCTTCTGCCCATTTTTGGATTGGGTTGTTTGTTTCTTTAATATTGAGCTACATGAGCTGTTTATATATTTTGGAGATTAATCCTTTGTCCGTTGATTCATTCGCAAATATTTTCTCCCATTCTGAGGGTTGTCTTTTCGTCTTGGTTATGGTTTCCTTTGCTGTACAAAAGCTTTTAAGTTTCATTAGGTCCCATTTATTTTTGTTTTTATTTCCATTATTCTAGGAGGCGTATCAAAAAAGATCTTGCTGTGATTTATGTCAAAGAGTGTTCTTCCTATGTTTTCCTCTAAGAGTTTTATAGTGTCCGGTCTTACATTTAGGTCTCTAAACCATTTTGAGTTTATTTTTGCGTGTGGTGTTAGGGAGTGTTCTAATTTCATTCTTTTACATGTAGCTGTCCATTTTTCCCAGCACCACTTATTGAAGAGACTGCCTTTTCTCCATTGTATATCCTTGCCTCCTGTGTCATAGATTAGTTGACTATAGATGCGTGGGTTTATCTCTGGGCTTTCTATCCTGTTCCATTGATCTATATTTCTGTTTTTGTGTCAGTAGCATATTGTCTTGACTACTGTAGCTTTGTAGTATAGTCTGAAGTCAGGGAGCCTGATTCCTCCAGCTCTGTTTTTTTTCCCTCAAGACTGCTTTGGATATTCAGGGTCTTTTGTGTCTCCACACAAATTTTAAGATTTTTTATTCTAGTTCTGTAGAAAATGCCATTGGTAATTTGATAGAGATTGCACTGAATCTATAGATTGCTTTGGGTAGTATAGTCATTTTCACAATATTGATTCTTCCAATCCAAGAACATGGTATATCTCTCCATCTGTTGGTATTATCTTTAATTTCTTTCAACAGTGTCTTATACTTTTCTGCATACAGGTCTTTTGTCTCTCCAGGTAGATTTATTCCTAGGTATTTTATTCTTTTTGTTGCAGTGGTAAATGGGAGTGTTCCCTTAATTTCTCTTTGAGATTTTTCATCATTAGTGTATAGGAATGCAAGAGATTTCTGTGCATTAATTTTGTATCCTGCTACTTTACCGAATTCATTGATTAGCTCTAGTAGTTTTCTGGTAGCATCTTTAGGATTCTCTATGTATAGTATCATGTCATCTGCAAACAGCGACAGTTTTACTTCTTCTTTTCCAATTTGGATTCCTTTTATTTCTTTTACTTTGCTGATTGACATGGTTAGGACTTCCAAAACTACGCTCAATAACAGTGGCGAGAGTGAACATCCTTGTCTTGTTTCTGATCTTAGAGAAAACATTTTCAGTTTTTCACCATTGAGAATGATGTTTGCTGTGGGTTTGTCATATATGGCCTTTATTATGTTGATCTTGGTTCCCTCTATGCCCACTTTCTGGAGAGTTTTTATCACAAATGGGCGTTACATTTTGTCAAAAGATTTTCCTGCATCTATTGAGACGATGGCTTTTCTTCTTCAATTTGTTAATATGGTGTATCACATTGATTGATTTGCATATACTGAAGAATCCTTGCATCCCTGGGATAAATCTCATTTGATCATGGTTTATGATCCTTTTACTGTGTTGTTCGATTCTGTTTGCTAGTACTTTGTTGAGGATTTTTACATCTATATTCATCAATGATATTGCTCTGTAATTTTCTTTTTTTTGTAGTATCTTTGTCTGTTTTTGGTATCAGGGTGATGGTGGCCTCATAGAATGAGTTTGGGAGTGTTCCTTCCTCTGCAATTTTTTGGAAGTGTTTGAGAAGGATAGGTGTTAGCTCTTCTCTAAATGCTTGATAGAATTCACCTGTGAAGCCATCTGGTCTTGGATTTTTGTTTGTTGGAAGATTTTTAATCACAGTTTCAATTTCATTACTTGTGATTGGTCTGTTCATATTTTGTATTTCTTCCTGGTTCAGTCTTGGAAGGTTATACCTTTCTAAGAATTTGTCCATTTCTTCCAGGTTGTCCATTTTATTGGCATAGAGTTGCTTGTAGTAATCTCTTAGGGTGCTTTGTATTTCAGCAGTGTCTGTTTTAACTTCTTTTTCATTCCTAATTTTATTGATTTGAGTCCTCTCCCTCTTTTTCTTGATGAGTCTGGCTAATGGTTTATCAATTTTGTTTATCTTCTCAAAGAACCAGCTTTTCGTTTTATTGATCTTTGCTATCGTTTTCTTTGTTTCCATTGCATTTATTTCTGCTCTGATCTTTATGATTTCTTTCCTTCTGCTAACTTTGGGTTTTGTTTGTTCTTCTTTCTCTAGTTCCTTTAGGTGCAAGGTTAGATTGTTTATTTGAGATTTTTCTTGTTTCTTGAGGTAAGCTTGTATAGCTATAAACTTCCCTCTTAGAACTGATTTTGCTACATCCCATAGGTTTTGGATCATCAGGTTTTCATTATCATTTGTCTTTAGGTATTTTTTGATTTCCTCTTTGATTTCTGCAGTGATCTCTGGGTTATTTAGTAACATATCATTTAGCCTCCACGTGTTTGTGTTTTTTCCTTTTTCTTCCCTGTAATTCATTTCTAATATCATAGTGTTGTGGTCAGAAAAGATGCTTGATATGATTTCAATTTTCTTAAATTTACTGAGGCTTGATTTGTGACCCAAGATGTGATCTATCCTGGAAAAGGTCCCCTGCGCACTTGAGAAGAAAGTGTAATCTGCTGTTTTTGGATGGAATGTCCTATAAATATCAATTAAATCTATCTGGTGTATTGTGTCATTTAAAGCTTCTGTTTCTTTTTTTATTTTCATTTTGGATGATCTGTCCATTGGTGTAAGTGAGGTGTTAAAGTCCCCCACTATGACTGTGTTACTGTCAATTTCCTCTTATATAGCTGTTAGCAAGTGCCTTATGTATTGAGGTACTCCTATGTTGGTGCGTATATGTTTATAATTGCTATATCTTCTGCTTGGAATGATCCTTTGATGATTATGTAGTGTCGTTCCTTGTCTCTTGTAACATTCTTTATTTTAAAGTCTATTTTATCTGATATGAGTATTGCTACTCCAGCTTTCTTTTGATTTCCATTTGCATGGAATATCTTTTTCCTGCCCCTCACTTTCAGTCTGAATGTGTCCCTAGGTCTGAAGTGGGTCTCTTGTAGACAGCATATATATGGGTCTTGCTTTTGTATCCATTCAGCAAGCCTGTGTCTTTTAGTTGGAGCATTTAATCCACTCACTTTTAAGGTAATTATCGATATGTATGTTCCCATGACCATTTTCGTAATTGTCTTGGGTTTGTTTTTGTAGGTTCTTTTCTTCTCTTGTGTTTCCCACTTAGAGAAGTTACTTTAGCATTTGTTGTAGGGCTGGTTTGGTGGTGCTGAATTCTCATAGCTTTTCCTTGTCTGGAAAGCTTTTGATTTCTCCGTCGAATCTGAATGAGATCCTTGCTGGGTAGAGTAATCTTGGTTGTAGGTTCTTCCCTTTCATGACTTTAAGTATATCATGCCACTCCCTTTTGGCTTGTAGAGTTTCTGTTGAAAAATCAGCTGTTAACCTTATGGGAGTTCCCTTGTATGTTATTTGTCATTTTTCCCTTGCTGCTTTCAATAACTTTTCTTTGTCTTTAATTTTTGCCAATCTGATTACTATGTGTCTCGGCATGTTTCTCCTTAGGTTTATTCTCTATGGGACTCGCTGCACTTCCTGGACTTGGGTGGCTATTTCCTTTCCCATGTTAGGGAAGTTTTTGACTATAATCTCTTCAAATATTTTCTCTGGTCCTTTCTCTCTCTCTTCTCCTTCTGGGACCCCTATAATGTGAATGTTGTTGAGTTTAATGTTGTCCTAGAGGTCTCTTAGGCTGTCTTAATTTCTTTTCATTCTTTTTTCTTTATTCTGTTCTGCAGCAGTGAATTCCACCATTCTGTCTTCCAGGTCACTTATCCGTTCTTCTGCCTCAGTTATTCTGCTATTGATTCCTTCTAGTGTAGTTTTCATTTCTGTTATTTTATTGTTCATCTCTGTTTGTTCTTTAATTCTTGTAGATCTTTGTTAAACATTTCTTGCATCTTCTCGATCTTTGCCTCCATTCTTTTTCCAAGGTCCTGTATCATCTTCACTATCTTTATTCTGAATTCTTTTTCTGGAAGGTTGCCTCTCTCCACTTCATTTAGTTGTTTTTCTGGGGTTTTATCTTGTTCCTTCATCTGGGACATAGCCCTCTGTCTTTTCATCTTGTCTATATTTCTGTGAATGTGGTTTTTGCTCCACAGGCTACAGGATTGTAGTTCTTGCTTCTGCTGGCTGCCCTCTGGTGGATGAGGCTATCTAAGTGGCTTGTGTAAGTTTCCTGTTTGGAGGGACTTGTGGTGGGTAGAACTGACTGTTGCTCTGGTGTGCAGAGCTCAGTAAAACTTTAATCCGCTCGACTGTTGATGCTGGGGCTGGATCCCCTCCCTGTTGGTTGTTTGGCCTGAGGCGACCCAACACTGGAGAGTATCTGGGCTCTTTGGTGGGGCTAATGACAGACTCTGGGAGGGCTCATGCCAAGGAGTACTTCCCAGAACTTCTGCTGTCAGTGTCCTTGTCTCCACAGTGAGCCACAGTCACTGCCTGCCTCTGCAGGAGACCCTCCAACACTAGCAAGTAGGTCTGTTTCAGTCCCCCCTGGGGTCACTGCTCCTTCCCCTGGGTCCAGATGTGCACCCTACTTTGTGTGTGCCCTCCAAGAGTGGAGTCTCTGTTTCCCCCAGTCCTGTTGAAGTCCTGCAATCAAATCCCTCTAGCCTTCAAATTCTGATTCTCTAGGAATTCCTCCTCCCGTTGCCGGACCCCCAGGTGGGGAAGCCTGATGTGGGGCTCACAACCTTCGTTCCAGTTGGTGGACTTCTGTGGTATAAGTGTTCTCCAGTTTGTGAGTCACCCACCCAGCAGTTGTGGGATTTGATTTTACTGTGATTTGCGCCCCTCCTACCGTCTCATTGTGGCTTCTCCTTTGTCTTTGTATGTGGGGTATCTTTTTTGGTGAGTTCCAGTGTCTTCCTGTCGATTATTGTCCAGCAGCTAGTTGTGATTCTGGTGTTCTCACAAGAGGGAGTGAGAGCACGTCCTTCTACTCCGCCATTTTGGTTCCTCTGTGGGTAACTGTTTTGATGACAGCCTACAGTGGAGGATTTTGTCTCATCAGGAAGTCAGGGAAGGCCTCCCTGGCATAATATCTGAAGGATAAGTAGGAGGTATCCACATGGGGAACAGGAAATATGTGTTCAGTATGTGTTCAAAAGGAACATGGGAGTAAACAAAAAGCCTTTGGTTGGTGGGGGCATGGCATATTTGAAAAACTAAAAGAATGTTGTTGAAGGCACAGAGCCAAGAACAGGATGGTAAGGTAGCGGGAGGAAGGGCTTGCTGAATCTCTGCTCTAGAATTTGTATGGAGTTTTGTCCTAATCCTAAAAGCATGAGGTAAAGAAAACAGTTGCTATCTTTCTAGTTTTTTAATTTGTTTCTATAGAAGACAGGTATGCATAAAGGCAATTCATTATATGATGGTAAGAGCTGATCTTAAAAATAATTAGAAATAACCAAGGTAGCACATACCTCAAACCAAGACCTGAACCATCCACTTTGAACAGGAGCATTTTTAAATTGGTTTCTAAGATTGTGCACAGTGGGGAACAAGTATTAGGGTCCAGTAAACATTATATTCCACTATACTTGGTTCCTCAGAAAACTATTAGACTTGATCATACATATGTATCTGCAATCACATTTGGACTTAACCCTGAATAGTTAAAAACTGGAGGCAAATAAGCATGCTTGATTCTTGGGTCATTTTTTTAGTCTTTTCTAGCTAGAAGAATCAATACAATTTGATGGCATTGCAGGCCCTTTGGTGATGTGCTAATCTTAGGAATCCTGAATTCTACCATCTTATCACTGGGGTTTTTTTAAGGAAAAAACCATGCCACGTGAGCTGCCGGACTGGTTGGTTTGGCCGATGTAGAGGAGGTTGGCCACATTGAACACTTAACCAGTCAAGACAAACCCATCCAGTTTGTCTCAGGGCTCTTGGATAGGAAATCCTGACTCCAATTTCCAGACAGTTGAGAATTACATTTTTGTGTTTACCTAAGCTATAGGAGGGCTGTTGAGAAGGTCTGCTAGAATTTGTCAAGTGGAGTTCCCGCAGAGCTGAGACTTGCAAAGCACATGCCACCCGGAAGAGCAAGTTTCTTTGGAAAGCGGATAATGTAAACATGCCAGTGGGGAGGGGCACAGGGAGTGGATCCAGTGGCTGGTCTGTGCATCAGCCAGCTGGGGATAGAGGAAGCTGAGAGGTAGATGCTGATACAATGGTCTTCAAGGCTGGCCTGTGGGTCTTCAGAACTCTTCACCATGATCCCCTGACCACTCTCCCTCCCCGCCAAGCCCCATCATAGATCTCTGAAGAGAAGCCTCTAGACTGGACCACATAGAGAGGTCTCCAAACAGTAAGGCCCGCTAGACAGATAACCCCCTTCTTACCCAGTGGGTGATTCCAGCCCACAGTCAGCAATCTCTGCTATCAATAACACAAAGCGGGGCATACAAGAATCAACTGCATACCAGGAAAGCAGTAACAGGTTAAAGAAGATTATGTCAAAATATCTAACTGGTTTCACCCCACACTCTATAAGCATAATCACAAGGAAAGGAGACTGCCAAGCACTGAGCAGCTTCGATAGGATTTAGTAAGTTTCACAGAATAAAATGGAAATGCTCAAGCAAGAAAAAACGCTTTTGTGTCGTCTATCCCTTTATTTTTAAAAAGCAATTTCGAGCATTATTTTAAATTTATTTTTAATTAATTATTATTATTACTTAATTACAATATCAACACAGCAATGACTGCTGGTAGCTCCTTTTGACAAATGAGGAAATAAAAGCTAAGAGAAAAACCTAGTGGTCATCCTTGGTCTACCTAAGATCACAAAACTAGTTGTTAGGACTCTGTTAAACTAGAGCCAGAGTCCCACACTAAGTTGTTGTCTACTACAAAGAGCTATTTTTCTGTAACCCATTTAATTGTTAAGGCAACATAAATTAGATATTTTCTTTTTGCCATTAGAGTTTAAGCATCTTTTTAAGAAGATAAAGAAAAGTACCTCTCGCTTGTTTTTTTGTAAAGAATGTCCGAAAACTGACCAGCCTGAAATGGTACTGATTTAAAGAAATGCAATTTCATGAAAACCAGCCACAGGTGCTTGGACCTGTTTTCATTCACCCCCTCAGCAATCCACAGCTGAATTAGATTTCTCTGTGCCATCTCCTTAGTAAGCCCTATGACCTAACACTTGACAAAAATAGAAAGCAAGAGAAACAAAAGAACCAAAAGAATAGAAGAAGTCATGAATATTGCTGTGGTTTTTTGAAAAATCCCATTTGCCGGGTTATTGGGGCATCATCTAATACTAGGGGAGTGGGCTTGTTTACTGGCTGTAACTGATTTTACTCAGCATTAGATAATTTCAAAATGTTCCCTGTAGCCATTCAGGGGTATTCATTCACTTACTCTTCCTGCCTTCCTTCTTTTTCTTGTCCTTTATCTTTTATTCTTAGCTGCCTACAATTCTTTCTTTCTTCCTTCTTTCCATTAGTCCTTCCTTTCTCTCTTCCATGCAAAGCAAGTAAACCAAAAAACTGAAGAGGCAAAGTTTCAGAAATCAAATTGGAAAAATCTTTGTTTTGCCATAGATTTACTTTAAAAAAAAAAAAAAGAATATAACTAGATTTTAATAAATTAATCTTTTTTTTCTAATCCATGCATAGTCTCATTTTACTTTGGCCAAAACTTGGGAGCAAGATCTGTTCTTGGGTTAGGACCAGGGCTATTATGTTTAATTAATTTAGGTATCTATACTTTCTCAGTCTTGTGAAATGAGTTAGCCACTTGGGAGCAACGGCATGCTCTAGGGCTGGGTTGCATTTAGTCTATAACCGGCCCTGGAAAACCCACTCCCGCTCCCTTTAGCTCTGGCAGAGCCTGGGCTGGGGACCTCTCGCCAGCTGATCTTCGTTTACACTAAACCTCTCCCTTATTGGATAAAGGGGCCTGCAGCGCCAGCTCTGGGGTTTGGTCCAAATGATTCTAATTGTTCCCTTATCCAATATTCAGAGATAAGGCTCAGCCATTAGGCCCTTGAAAAGCAGTATACAAACGCTGGCTTGATGGAGAAGGTTAGTAATAAGATACAGCTCTACTCTGTATGTCATACTTGAGGGGTGCAAAAAAGATAACCATCCCTATTCCTGTTCTCACACATTTTATAGCTCATACATGTTTATATTTCCTGCTTAAAATGTGCAAGGCAGAGCTGCAGCAATTCAAGACTCTGGAATTGATACAACATGACTCTATTTTACTTCAGGAACTAGTTAGCCTTGTTATCAAAAGGAGAAACCTTCTGCTTCTGACTACAGGCTACTCAGTTAAAATTAGGAAATGGATCACAATCGATTGATACTGCAACCCTAGCACCACTATGCATTAAAACTTTACCACCACTCCTCCCGCCCCCCAATAAAATCCCTACACCTTGCAACAGAAAGACTGGTGTGTATGAAATTAAATCAGTAGGAGAGTTAGATCAGCCACAGGGTTACGCTTAATAGAAGATGATTCGAGAGTTTCTTTTGAAATGGAGGTGGTGCCTTAAAGATAACTTGCTAACATCCCCCGTTTATCACTAAATGATGGTAGAGATTTAATCCTCAACAAAGAGGAGCTGAAACAGAGCAGAAATCAAAGACGGAGAAACAAATGACCTTTTCTTCTTTTGAACTGCTTGTTCTGTTTTATGTACAAAAGATGAGTGCCAGGTTCAGAAGCAAGCATTCCAGACTCTAGCGACACAACTGTGGTAATGAAAAGTGTGTGTGTGTGCGTGCACGCGCACGTGCGTGCTGGGAGGTTCTCGAATGTTTCCAGCATATGTTTTCTTTGACAGATTAAAATAATAAGAGAAAGTTGCGACATGAAAAAAATACATCATTCTGCAAAATGTTGACATGACTTTTCCTATAGATCTTTTTTTTCTCTTGTGGTAGGTGGTGTAAGTTATACAACTCTTAAAAAGTGCAAGGAAGCCTATGAATAACTTCTTTCAAATCTTTACGTCAGGGGAGCAACTTTTCAAAAGTGATTCTGAAGCCCAGGATTTTCTGCTCCCCACACCTAAACCCCAAACCACTTGTGAAAATTCACCATTTTTAAACAAAGCCCAGCCCTATGGTTTCCAGCTGTCTATTTCTTGCCAAATGTCCTGACATTCATGTAGTCAATCTGTAAATCAAAAGAGAAAGGAGAGGAAGATGCAAAAGGAGTAGAACACTTAAACATAAAATTCCTAAATATCTATTTATTCTAAAAGTGTGTATGTGTACATATCAAGCTAATTCTCTATAATTATCAGGGCTGTCCTGTTTCACATCTAAGTATTAAACTACCCATCTATTCTCCTGACACACGCACACACCAAACAATATACACATGAATATGTACACACACAATGCACACAAATACATAACACACAGGCACAACACACATATGTACAACACACACACATACAATGTGTTTGAAGACACATATCCTTCAAAAAACTGAAAGCTTTTCTTTTTCTCTGGCTTCACAGCATTTCTATTAACTGCTACCTAACTTGAGGCTTAGGGGAGTACACGTGGGAGCACAGTGACCTGAATCCCTTGGGCAGCCTCCACCTCCATCATCCCAGCTGGGGGTGGGGTCACCTTATTCCAGTATCTATAGTCAAGCTTTCAAAATCAGATGCTCTATATGCAGTGAAGCACTGGCCCCATCTCTCAAGGACAGAGAGAGAGCTGGTGGCATTTTTCTTTCTGCCGCAGGTTCTTTAGGCTACAAGTGGTGCTAATTGGCACCGTTACAAGCTATGACATTTGTGAACTGCTGCTGAAGGGCAAGAGACAGATGTCTAACTGCCTTTTGTTCCTTGTGTAACATCAAACGGATGCCAAAGGGATCCTCTCCATTCTGACCCTGACAACTCCGGGCCAGCTTAGATGATGGATTTAACCACCTCCCCACCCACTACCCCATCATTCTGAAGGCAGTACTTTGAATCTGTTCAAACATCGTGTGGGGAAAAAAAAAATCTCTTCAAGTGGAGGGGTGCTGGAGGAAGAGGGGAGAGATGCACACTTTGGAACGTAATTTGGTGCATAGGATTCTGAACTCCCATGTCCTCTGAGCCTTAGGCCCCCCAGCCCAGTATTTCCCAAAGGCCATGAAGAGTAATTGATAGCAGCACATTTTAAACTCTAGAGGGAAGCTCATGGTGTCCACATATTCACTCCATTCTAAAGAGAAGGAGGTCATTGTGGTTCTATTATAGCACAGGGAACTCCACTCAGTTTTCTGTGGTGACCTAAATGGGATGGAAATCCAAAAAAGATGGGATATATGTATACGTATAGCGGATTCACTTTGCTGTACGGTAGAAACTAACACAACATGGTAAAGCAACTATACTGCAATAAAAATTAATTAAAAAAAAGAAGTAAATAGCGCTATAAGCAGAACTTGTCTGATAACCTCTCTGCTCTTGACTTTTCTGGTTCTTTCTTGCTGTTTTTGAACTTCTTCTGTTTGGTTTGTGCTTTTGTAACTGCTGTTGACTCTAGTCTTTGCCCCTTTCCTGGTGGCAGAAGATGGGGACAGAGCAGCCTGCTGTTTGCAATGGTTCCCACCCTGTCAACCTTGAAAAGAACAACCTAACAAGGGAATGAGACCTGGAATGGGGTGTTTATCCCAACTCTCCTCTAATTTGGGGGAGACAGGTCATCTTCTCTTTTCCATGTTTCCAGCTTGCTTCTTCCTCTCACATTTAGGATGGGAACATCAAGAGTACAGTCTAGAAAAGGGCTGGCCTCAACTCCAGCCCCTAATCCTCAGGAATGCTGAGGATCACAAAGGTTTACCAGTTCTCCAGAATGGAGACAGAATAGGGATTTGGAATCCATGTCATAAAAAGGGTTGCTTTGTCTGTATGCCCCTATGTTGATATCCCAATAACCCAGTGCAGTAATGGGTGATGAGAAATCATTCAAGGATATGGAATCCTCTTACAGTCCTTGCAAAGACCTGACACCAAGAGCGGTCATAGGTCCCTAAGGGAGAGGATGCTGGTGTCCTATCATGGCTGAAACTCTATGTGGCAGCCTAGAATGAGTTTAAACTGATTCATGGAGATAATAAACAGTTTTATGAGCCAACCAGATGAAGGAATTGTGGAATCCACTAATGGTGATTATCCTCACTGAATCTAACTGCTTCGCATTCACACTGAGTGACTGACGCTCCACTGATCCTTCCTATCGCCAAAACAGTCACCTACTGCACGACAACCAATTCTGTCCATATTTGTAAATACAGTATCTTTAACTTTAGTTACATGTCTATATATGTTTCTTCTCTCTCTCTGATAACATAAATCATGTGTTTCTCACCTCTGTACCAGCCACAGTGTCATGAATACAGTAAGCGAGCAAAAATTATTTATAGAAAAAAGGACATAGCAATTCAAGGGCACAAATAAAGAGGATGCTGACCTTTTTGGCCACATCTACCCATGGAGGTTGTAATTACTTCTAGAAAGTTCACTTCAGGCATAAGAGATAACACTCTAGTAGTTTAGGGTTTGAAGAGTGTCTAGGGTCTGGAAAAGAGACTAAAAATTAAGACGACTTCTACTTTTGTCTTTTTCAATGTCTCCTCTTTTAGGTCCTTCCAACCTGAATGATTTTCTATCCCAGCATTTTACTAGAGCAGACGATGCAATTATCAGGCCAGTTAATAATTCAATGATGATGATACTACTATTAATTGTAGCTTTAGTGTTACAGCACTAATACCACATTTGGCACGTTCCATGTGTAAGGCACTTTACCTATAGTAATGTTTTTAATCCCCATGGCAAACCTATGGAAGATTGTATTTTTGCCCATTATTACAACCATTTTGTAAGTGAAGAAACTGGAAAAGAAAGAGTAGATGAATCACTCAAGGTCTCATAGCTAAGAAGAGCTGGGAGATCACAAAACTCAGAGTCAATGAAATAGACACCGAGCATTCACCCACTTAACAGTTATGGGTTCCCATATTGATTATTGACCTGAAAGTCCATGACAAAGTAAAGTAAGATTTTGCAGATGCCCTTAATTTGGACAGTGCTCACTGTGAGGCTGACATAGATGTCACCCAGCTAGTGGGTAAACCCCGTCATCCACTCAGCAGTCATTTCTCAGCACACTTTTTTTTTTTTTTTTTTTTTTTTTTTTGCGGTACACGGGCTTCTCACTGCTGTGGCCTCTCCTGTTGCGGAGCGCAGGCTCCGGACGTGCAGGCTCAGCGGCCATGGCTCACGGGCCCAGCCACTCCGCGGCACGTGGGATCTTCCCGGACCAGGGCATGTACCCGCGTCACCTGCATCGGCAGGCGGACTCCCAACTACTGTGCCACTAGGGAAGCCCTCAGCACACCTTTTTATTCTCGTTTTGATCTTTCCTGTATCACTGACTGTAGCAAACATTCTTGTTCTATTAAGAAAAAATGATCACTTAAAAAGAGAAAATCTTAGTGAGAGATGAAAAGATAGTTCACTGTGATATGAACATACACATGCAAAGTACATGACTCTCAGTGGAAACATGAACCAAGAAAAGTCAGAACAAACACTATCATTTCCAAACGCTCAAATTTGGGATTTAGTGAAGTTTGTGAGAATTATTCTTTGTGACTATAAAGAGTTTATCGAACAACAGCCTCAGTAAGAAAAAGACTTTTTGTGAATCATCATGTAGCCTATGACACGTCCCTACGGTCTTTGCTCTTATCTTCATCGATGTTAACATCCCTCATGGCAAACTTCGCTTCAGCGCGCTTCTCTCCCTGAGTCTTAGACCTGTGCTGTCATCCTTCACGGGGCTTCAAAAGTAAGCTGTAAACAAACGCATATGCCAAGAGAGCCTCCCCTTTAAATTGTCTATTGTCTCTCCATTACTCATGACAGTGACTCCTACAGTGCATTGCCCTGGACTCTTACCAGTAAAAGAATGCATTGAACTCCCCCCACAAATTATATACCTATGTTATTGTACCTGTATGACATACACACACATAAAAAGTTTTATCAAAAATCAAAACAAAACGTTTTTTTAAAAAAACAGGGGATTAAGAGATATAAACTACTATGTATAAAATAAATAAGCTATAAGGATATATTATACAGCACAGGGAATATAGCCAATATTTTATAACTATAAATGGAGTATAATCTATAAAAATTTTGAGTCACTATATTGTACATTTTAAACATACATTGTAAATCAACTATACCTCAAATAAAATAGAAAACAAAAAATAACATAAAAATATACATTAATATTTTCTTCTTGTGCCTCCATGGATCATGTTATGCACCTTCATGTGGAGACAGCTGACTCCTTAGCCTGGCATACATTCCAGCCCCCTGGTCATTCTGCCACCTCACCTCTTGTCCCATTTTTATGCTATAATAAAACCAAACTGTTTGCAACTCCCCACACACACCTTTGTTTCTTGTCTCTGTGCCTTTGTTCAAGCTGTGCCTTCCTCTTATCATTTTCTCTTCATTCTACATTTCTCTTTAACCTTTTGGAGTGTATTAGCCAACCTATATGCCGTAAATTATTAAAGACAACTGCACCCCCAGGCTGGGCAAGGAAAACTCTTAAGCTTCCGTAGCACTTCTGTCACTTTCCTTTACTGCACTATATTCTCAACAACTGTTCTGTGTCTTGTCCCTGCTGGTTCATGAGCTCTTTGAAGGCAGAAATTGTTTCTATTTCACCTACATATCATCAGTGCCGGGATAGCACTGAACAAAGAATAGGCACTTACTGCATGTTTCTGGGTGGGGTGGGAGGAATGAATGGGTGGATGGTTGAATGAATATTCATTCACTGAATGAATGAATGAATGACACCATGAAAGGAAACACAATATGGTAAGGTAAAGGAGACATAGCATGAATCTGGAGCCAGACTGCCTGAGTTCTAAATCCTGCTCTACCACGTTCTTGCTGTGTAATCTTGGCCGGGTGACTGAATCTCTCCAAGCCTCAGTTGCCTTATCTGTAAAATAGGGGTCATATAACAATACCTAGTTCACAGGATTGCTTTCAGGATTAAAGGAGCTAACATATGAAGACTTCTCAGCACGAAGTACCACCTTAATAAAATTCAGTGATTCTCTGTCAATCAATGTGAAAGCTCTTCCCTTGCTATTATGTTAGAGAGAAATTCAAGTTTGGTGTTTATCCGAGGAATTAGTTCCTGTTTTGACAAGATACTCTCACTGCAAGACAGGTATGGATTTTGACAACAGATATTTTAAATGATACACCTATGAGTTAATAAATAATAATGATGAATTGACCTTCGACTTACCTCCGGAGTGTGCTGAGAGGATTAAGTGAATAATAACATGATCTAAAGAGCTCAGAAGTATTGGACGGTCCAGTGTGAATCATACAAGAAATGTCGAGGGGGAGAAGCAGGAAGAGGTGAGGTAGTATGGATCTAATGGCTTTAAAAAATGTTGACTAGAAGGGAATATTAGGCATTCTTTTGTAATTTGCATTATATGGGCTTGTGAACAGCAAATAACACTTCTGAAAGCCATGTCTACCATTAAGGAGCATGTGCATATGATTTCAAAATTAGCTCACCTGCTAAGTTACCTCTTAATCCAATGAAGTGTAACAAAACTGAAGGAGGGTGTACGAGGCATTAAATAGATGTTTCTTAGAGATAATGACCTAACCATGCATTTAGCCCACCTTCAATCCCACTTATTCTATATTTACATGGTTTGCCTTATTAGTTCCAGCTTACTTATAATAACTTAACAGAGCAGGTCTTAAGTTTTGAGAGACATTTCCTTAGGGGAGTCACGTGGTTTCTTCCCACATATCTTATCCCTGATACAAACACATTTTTAAAAGAGCATTTCCATGATATTTGTCTTTCCCCTGCCGGATTTTTTTTTTTCTGTTTTTCTTTTTTAAAAAACTCAGACTGCTCCCTTGTAAGCTGAGGCAGTGAGCTTTCCTGAGTTTTCAGAGAAAATGATTAGCTGTACAGAGAAAACTCCTCAATTCATTTCTTTGGACCATCTTCAACATATAGCTCACCACCCTAGAATCCCTGGAAATGCTCAGATAATTGGAGAAAAGTGACATGGCAGAATACAGTATCATGACACAATGTCTAGACAGTGACTAAAACACAGAAGCAGCAGGAAAATTCCACATACATCTCTGCAGTGAATGAGGGGCCTGGGGCTCTGTAATGACATGGTGACCCTCTTGCTTCGGGGTCATGAGCTGTAATTTCATACAACGTAGGAGGCAACCATACACCATTCTAGTGTAGTGGCTGTTCTGTGGTTCAGGTAAAAGGCACGCGTGGTCCGAGTCAAATCCGTGGTAAGCAATTTCCATCCCAAGGACTCTACAGCCCCACCTAGAGGCAAGAGGGGCATCTGGTCTGACATTCCCAGAAGAAATCCGGGGTCTTCCCTGACTTTGCATGTTGACCTCCCTCTTGCCCTCCTGACACAGACAGGGCTAAAACATCCCAAGACAGGGAAAGTGGGTCTGTGATTAGAGCAGCAGGCCCTTTTGATCTCCAGCCAAATGTAGGCATTCAAGCCTCAGGCATAAGAAACGATAGCAAAGGTGGAGTTTACTCAAAAACAACAAAATAAGGCACAAACTTCCCTCCAGCTCAAAGAATATCACTTCTTTTGAGTCACCAAGATGCACTTTAAACATGATTACGTTGGAGAAAGTGGAGAGGAAAGCATCCAAGGGTACGAGGTTCTTGAACCGGGAAAAGCTAGTTCTAAGGATGAACTGTGGAGTCAGATTCTGGGTATATTTGGAAAAATTAACTACTCTAAGCCTGATTAAACAAACTTTTATAAAAATGAAACGCTCATTAGAGTACATAGTGAATCAAAGCAAATTCTCAGTAGAAACTATTATAATCATTAGTAGTACTAAGACTAAGGAGTATTTACGTAAGAAAAGAGGACCAGCAGTGAAATGAGGAGAGGTAGGGTGAATGCAGGCACCATACAATGTCTGACAATTACTAGGATCCTCCCTGGAGTCTGCGAATAAGAAAAAGAAGGGTGAGGGATTTGAGAAGATGGCGGAAGAGTAAGACGCGGAGATCACCTTCCTCCCCACAGATACAACAGAAATACATCTACACGTGGAACAACTCCTACAGAACACCCACTGAACGCTGGCAGAAGACCTCAGACCTCCCAAAAGGCAAGAAACTCCCCACGTACCTGGTCAGAGCAAAAGAAAAAAGAAAAAACAGACACAAAAGAATAGGGACAGGACATGCACCAGTGGGAGGCAGCTGTGAAGGAGGAAAGGTTTCCACACACTACAAGCCCCTTCGCGGGCGGAGACTGCGGGTGGCGGAGGGGGGCAGCTTCGGAGCCGGGGAGGAGAGCACAGCAACAGGGGTGCGGAGGGCGGAGCAGAGAGATTCCCGCACAGAGGATCGGTGCCGACCGGTACTCACCAGCCCGAGAGGCTTGTCTGCTCAGCCGCCGGGGTGGGCGGGGCTGGGAGCTGAGGCTCCGACTTCAGTCGGAGCGCAGGGAGAGGACTGGGGTTGGCGGCGTGAACACAGCCTGCAGGGGGTTAGTGCACCACGGCTAGCCAGGAGGGAGTCCGGGGAAAAGTCTGGACCAGCCGAAGAGGCAAGAGACTTTTTCTTCCCTCTTTGTTTCCTGGTGCACGAGGAGAGGGGTTTAAGAGCGCTGCTTAAAGGAGCTCCAGAGATGGGCGCGAGCCGCGGCTAAAAGCGCGGACCCCAGAGACGGGCATGAGACGCTAAGGCTGCTGCTGCTGCCACCAAGAAGCCTGTGTGCAAGCACAGGTCATTATCCACACCCCACTTCCGGGGAGCCTGTGCAGCTCGCCACTGCCAGGGTCCCGGAATCCAGGGACAACTCCCCCAGGAGAACACAGGGCGCGCCTCAGGCTGGTGCAACGTCACGCCGCAGGCTTGCCCCGCACTCCGTGCCCCTCTCTCCCCACCCCCCAGGCCTGAGTGAGCCAGAGCCCCCGAATCAGTGGCTCCTTTAACCCTGTCCTGTCTGAGCAAAGAGCAGACACCCTCCGGCGACCTACACGCAGAGGCGGGGCCAAATCCAAAGCTGAACCCCAGGAGCTGTGCGAACAAAGAAGAGAAAGGGAAATTTCTCCCAGCAGCCTCAGGAGCAGCGGATTAAATCTCCACAATCAACTTGATGTACCCTGCATCTGTGGAATACCTGAATAGACAACGAATCACCCCAAATTGAGGAGGTGGACTTTGGGAGCAAGACAGATTAGTTTTTCCCCTTTTCCTCTTTTTGTGAGTGTATGTGTATGCTTCTGTGTGAGATTTTGTCTATATAGCTTTGCTTTCACCATTTGTCCTAGGGTTCTGTCCGTCCTTTTTTTTTTTTTTACTTTAAAAATGTTTTTCCTTAATATTTATTTTTTATTTTAATAAGTGTATTTTATTTTGTCCCCTTCCTTCCTTCCTTCCTTCCGTCCTTCCTTCCTTTCTTCCTTTCTTATTTTTTCTCCCTTTTATTCTGAGCCATGTGGAGGACAGGCTCTAGGTGCTCCAGCCAGGTGTCAGAGCTGTGCCTCTGAGGTGGGAGAGCCAAGTTCAGGACACTGGTCTAGAAGAGACCTCCCAGCTCCACGTAATATCAATCGGAGAAAATCTCCCAGAGATCTCCATCTCAACACCAACACCCAGCTCCACTCAATGACCAGCAAGCTACAGTGCTGGACACCCTATGCCAAACAACAAGCAAGACAGGAACAAAGCCCCACCCATTAGCAGAGAGACTGCCTAAAATCATAATAAGGCCACAGACACACCAAAACACACCACCAGACGTGGACCTGCCCACCAGAAAGACAATATCCAGCCCCATCCACCAGAACACAGGCACTAGTCCCCTCCACCAAGAATCCTACACAACCCACTGAACCAACCTTAGCCACTGGGGACAGACACCAAAAACAATGGGAACTACGAACCTGCAGCCTGCAAAAAGGAGACCCCAAACACAGTAAGATAAGCAAAATGAAAAGACAGAAAAGGATGAAGGAGCAAGGTAAAAACCCACCAGATCTAACAAATGAAGAGGAAATAGGCAGTGTACCTGAAAAAGAATTCAGAATAATGATAGTAAAGATGATCCAAAATCTTGGAAACAGAGTAGAGAAAATGCAAGAAACATTTAACAAGGACCTAGAAGAACTAAAGAGGAAACAAGCACTGATGAACAACAAAACAAATGAAATTACAAATACTCTAGAAGGGATCAATAGCAGAATAACTGAGGCAGAAAAACAGATAAGTGACCTGGAAGATAAAATAGTGGAAATAACTACTGCAGAGTAGAATGAAGAAAAAAGAATGAAAAGAACTGAGGACAGTCTCAGAGACCTCTGGGACAACATTAAATGCACCAACATTCAAATCATAGGGGTCCCAGGAGAAGAAGAGAAAAAAAAAGGGACTGAGAAAATATTTGGAGAGACTATAGTTGAAAACTTCCCTAATATGGGAAAGGAAATAGTTAATCAAGTCCAGGAAGCACAGAGAGTCCCATACAGGATAAATCCAAGGAGAAACACACCAAGACACATATTAATCAAACTATCAAAAATTAAGTACAAAGAAAACATATTAAAAGCAGCAAGGGAAAAACAACAAATAACACACAAGGGAATCCCCATAAGGTTAACAGCTGATCTTTCAGCAGAAACTCTGCAAGCCAGAAGGGACTGGCAGGACATATTTAAAGTGATGAAGGAGAAAAACCTACAACCAAGATTACTCTACCCAGCAAGGATCTCATTCAAATTTGATGGAGAAAATAAAACCTTTACAGACAAGCAAAAGCTGAGAGAGTTCAGCACCACCAAACCAGCTTTACAACAAATGCTAAAGGAACTTCTCTAGTCAAGAAACACAAGAGAAGGAAAAGACCTACAATAACAAAGTCAAAACAGTTAAGAAAATGGGAATAGGAACATACATATCGATAATTACCTTAAATGTAAATGGACTAAATGCTCCCACCAAAAGACACAGACTGGCTGAATGGATACAAAAACAAGACCCGTATATATGCTGTCTACAAGAGACCCACTTCAGACCAAGGGACACATACAGACTGAAAGTGAGGGGATGGAAAAAGATATTCCATGCAACTGGAAATCAGAAGGAAGCTGGAGCAGCAATTCTCATATCAGACAAACAGACTTTAAAATAAAGACTACTACAAGAGACAAAGAAGGACACTACATAATGATCACACGATCGATCCAAGAAGAAGATATAACAATTGTAAATATTTATGCACCCAACATAGGAGCACCTCAATACGTGAAGCAAATACTAACAGCCATAAAAGGGGAAATCAATAGTAACACAATCATAGTAGGGGACTTTAACACCCCACTTTCACCAATGGACAGATCATCCAAAATGAAAATAAATAAGGAAACACAAGTTTTAAATGATACATTAAAAAAGATGGACTTAATTGATATTTATAGGACATTCCATCCAAAAACAACAGAATACACGTTTTTCTCAAGTGCTCATGGAACATTCTCCAGGATAGATCATATCTTGGGTCACAAATCAAGCCTTGGTAAATTTAAGAAAACTGAAATCATATCAAGTATCTTTTCCAACCACAATGCTATGACACTAGATTTCAATTACAGGAAAAGATCTGTAAAAAATACAAACACATGGAGGCTAAAGAATACAATACTTAATAACGAAGTGATCACTGAAGAAATCAAAGAGGAAATAAAAAAATACCTAGAAACAAATGACAATGGAGACACAACGACCCAAAACCTATGGGATGCAGGAAAAGCAGTTCTAAGAGGGAAGTTTATAGCAATACAATCCTACCTTAAGAAACACGAAACATCTCAAACAAAAAACCTAACCTTGCACCTAAAGCAATTAGATAAAGAAGAACAAAAAAAAAAAAACCCAAAGTTAGCAGAAGGAAAGAAATCATAAAGATCAGATCAGCAATAAATGAAAAAGAAATGAGGGAAACGATAGCAAAGATCAATAAAACTAAAAGCTGGTTCTTTGAGAAGATAAACAAAATTGATAGACTGTTAGGCAGACTCATCAAGAAATAAAGGGAGAAGACTCAAATCAATAGAATTAGAAATGAAAAAGGAGAAGTAACAACTGACACTGCAGAAATACAAGAGATCATGAGAGATTACTACAAGCAACTGTATGCCAATAAAATGGACAACCTGGAAGAAATGGACAAATTCTTAGAAATGCACAACCTTCCAAGACTGAACCAGGAGAAATAGAAAATATGTACAGACCAATCACAAGCACTGAAATTGAAACTGTGATTAAAAATCTTCCAATAAACAAAAGCTCAGAACCAGCTGGCTTCACAGGCGAATTCTATCAAACATTTAGAGAAGAGCTAACACCTATCCTTCTCAAACTCTTCCAAAATATAGCAGAGGGAGGAACACTCCCAAATTCATTCTATGAGGCCACCATCACCCTGATACCAAAAACAGACAAAGATGTCACAAAGAAAGAAAACTACAGGCCAATATCACTGATGAACATAGATGCAAAAATTCTCAACAAAATACTAGCAAACAGAATCCAACAGCACATTAAAAGGATCACACACTATGATCAAGTGGGGTTTATTCCAGGAATGCAAGGATTCTTCAATGTACGCAAATCAATCAACATGATACACCATATTAACAAATTGAAGGAGAAAAACCATATGATCATCTCAATAGATGCAGAGAAAGCTTTTGACAAAATTCAACACCCATTTATGATAAAAACCCTGCAGAAAGTAGGCACAGAGGGAACTTTCCTCAACATAATGAAGGCCATATATGACAAACCCACAGCCAACATCGTCCTCAATGGTGAAAAACTGAAAGCATTTCCACTAAGATCGGGAACAAGAAAAGGTTGCCCACTCTCACAACTCTTATTCAACATAGTTTTGGAAGTTTTAGCCACAGCAATCAGAGAAGGAAAGGAAATAAAAGGAATCCAAATCGGAAAAGAAGAAGTAAAGCTGTCACTGTTTGCAGAAGATATGATGGTATACATAGAGAATCCTCAAGATGCTACCAGAAAACTACTAGAGCTAATCAATGATATTGGTAAAGTAGCAGGATACAAAATGAATGCACAGAAATCTCTGGCATTCTTATACACTAATGATGAAAAATCTGAAAGTGAAATTAAGAAAACACTCCCATTTACCATTGCAACAAAAAGAATAAAACACCTAGGAATAAACCTACCTGAGGAGACAAAAGACCTGTATGCAGAAAATTATAAGACACTGATGAAAGAAATTAAAGATGATACAAATAGATGGAGAGATATACCATGTTCTTGGATTGGAAGAATCAACATTGTGAAAATAACTCTACTACCCAAAGCAATCTACAGATTCAATACAATCCCTATCAAACTACCACTGGCATTTTGCACAGAACTAAAACAAAAAAATTCACAATTTGTATGGAAACACAAAAGACCCTGAATAGCCAAAGCAATCTTGAGAACGAAAAATGGGGAGGAATCAGGCTCCCTGACTTCAGACTATACTACAAAGCTACAGTAGTGAAGACAATATGCTACTGACACAAAAACAGAAATATAGATCAATGGAACAGGATAGAAAGCCCAGAGATAAAGCCACTCACATATGGTCACCTTATCTTTGATAAAGGAGGCAAGAATATACGGTGGAGAAAAGACAGCCTCTTCAATAAGTGGTGCTGGGAAAACTGGACAGATACATGTAAAAGTATGAATTTAGAACACTCCCTAACACCATACACAAAAATAAACTCAAAATGGATTAAAGACCTAAATGTAAGGTCAGACATTATAAAACTCTTAGAGGAAAACATAGGCAGAACACTCTGTGACATAAATCACAGCAAGATCCTTTTTGACCCACCTCCTAGAGAAATGGAAATAAAAACAAAAAGAAACAAATGGGACCTAATGAAACTTAAAAGCTTTTGCACAGCAAAGGAAACCATAAACAAGACCAAAAGACAACCCTCAGAATAGGAGAAAATATTTGCAAATGAAGCAACTGACAAAAGATTAATCTCCAAAATTTACAAGCAGCTCATGCAGCTCAGTAAGAAAAAAAACAAACAACCCAATCCAAAAATAGGCAGAAGACCTAAACAGACATTTCTCCAAAGAAGATATACAGATTGCCAACAAACACATGAAAGAATGCTCAACATCATTAATCATTATAGAAATGCAAATCAAAACTACAATGAGATATCTCACACTGGTCAGAATGGCCATCATCAAAAAAATCTACAAAGAATAAATGCTGGAGAGGGTATGGAGAAAAGGGAACTCTGTTGCACTGTTGGTGGGAATGTAAATTGATACAGCCACTATGGAGGTTCCTTAAAAAACTACAAATAGAACTACCATATGACCCAGCAATCCCACTACTGGGCATATACCCTGAGAAAACTGTAATTCAAAAAGAGCCATGTACCAAAATGTTCATTGCAGCTCTATCTGCAATAGCCAGGACATGGAAGCAACCTAAGCATCCATCAACAGATGAATGGATAAAGAAGATGTGGCACATATATACAATGGAATATTACTCAGCCATAAAAAGAAACGAAATTGAGTTATTTGTAGTGAGGTGGATGGACCTAGAGTCTATCATACAGAGTGAAGTAAGTCAGAAAGAGAAACACAAATACCATATGCTAAAACATATATATGGAATCTAAGAAAAAAACAAAGGTGATGAAGAACCTAGGGGTAAGACAGGAATAAAGACACAGACCTACTAGAGCATGGACTTGAGGATATGGGGAGGGGGAAGGGTAAGCTGTGACAAAGTGAGAGAGTAGCATGGACATATATACAATACTAAACATAAAATAGATAGCTAGTGGGAAGCAGGCGCATAGCACAGGGAGATCAGTTAGGTGGTTTGTGACCACCTAGAGGGGTGGGATAGGGAGGATGGGACGGAGGGAGACACAAGAGGGAAGAGATATGGGAACATATGTATATGTGTAACTGATTCACTTTTTTATAAAGCAGAAACTAACACACCATTGTAAAGCCATTATACTCTAATGAAGATGTTAAAAAAGAAAAAAGAAAAAGAAGAGAGAAGACTTCAACCCTAGCTTTATAGTCCACCAAGGAGCCCTTGACAGGGACTTTAAGAACAATTATATTACTGGTTGTGTGGCGAGATTTAGATGCTTTGGGGGTGAAAGTAATGTCCTTAGACCAGGTTCCCATCTCAGCCCCCATCTCATCATCTAGTAGCTGTGTGACTGTGGAAGAGTTACTTTCCCTCTGTGAGAGTTAACGGGGATGCAGAAAGGGCTAGTTTCTTCCCTCCTTAGAAACAGAATCCCACATTTGATTTAGGTGAACACATTGTTGCCCTCAGTTACTTACATCAGCTTCTCTCCCAAGTAAGTATAGTATGTGTATATATTCCGACCAATGAGACATAATCCAAAATGTTGTGGGAACTAGTATGAAATTTCTTAAAGGGAAGGAGGCATTGCCCTTTTCATTCCTTCCTCCATCTTCCTGCCTAGAAACAGAAGTGATGGCTGGACCCCTCGCAGTCACATTGGACATGAAGGTGGTAGAGCAGATGACAGTAGAACCCCAATAACAGTCCTGAAATTCTTCTACACGAGAGAAACACAAATTTGTATCTTGTTTAAGACACTGCTATTGAGATTTTCTGTTACATGCAGCCAAATCTAAGTTACAACTAAGGCAGATATAAAAATGGTATGGATCCAATAAGGTTTCTGCAGTGATGTAACAGGCTAAGCCAGGTAAGTGGCTACCACAGGTATGCTTTCATATATTCATAAATCTATTCATTCATTAAATATGTATCACATCTACTCTGTTCCATACCATCTCCTTGGCACTGAAATCACAATGGTGAATAAGATTGTAAGGTCTGGGCCATTATGAGATCATAGTCCAGGGAAGAGACAGATGATAAACATGCAAAAAAATAAGTCAATCTAACAGAGAATGACACCCCACAGAAGAAAATTAATGGAGTTATGGTGTAGCAAGTAATGGAATGAGGCAAAGTGCTTTACATTGGTCTAAGATATTCTCTTTGAGGATGTGACATTTCGACTGACATCGGAATAAGAAGCAAGTCGCTATGGATTTGGAGGAATCACTAACCAGGTGGAGGCAACGGTACATTGAAGGGCATTGAAGCAGGATGGCACTCAGTATGGGATCAAAGAAGGCTTCTTGGCTGCAGCTTGGAGAACAAGGTTGAGGGTAGGAGTGGAGATTGAGGTGGGCACAGGCCAGATCATATAAGACCCTGAACAATTAGTAGAAGAGGTGCTCATTAATATACATCATGGGAGTAGGAACTGTAAAATCCTGGTCGCTCCCAAATCCATGATTTGTATAAACAGGCACCATCAAATGTTTCTGTACTTATTTCTCACAATGTTGAGAATCTTCTTCTCCAGTTAAAACTAGGTGGATAAATATCCCAACAAGATGTGCAGTTGGTGGCAAAGTGTTGTGAGTTTATATAGGTCCACGCATGGCTGGATCCAGTGAGGAGGACCCCAGCCTTCAAGATACAGCTATTGACGATGTCTGAGGCAGTGAGTTGGAAGGCAAGTCATGTCTTGTACAGTGAGCCCGTACAGTATGTCACACACGTGCATGTGTGTATGGCGAAGGGTACAGTGTGCTTCAGAGAGGAAAGTGGAGGCTAAACAGAGCAAACACACACACACACACACACACACACACACACACACACACACACACACACAGGACAGGATGGCGATACTACAGAGCCCAGCAACTGCTCTGGGGAGAAATGTTCTGGCAGAGAGGATTACTGGTATTTTGTTTTGTTTTTCTGTTTTGTTTTGGGGTGTGTGAGTGTGTGTGTGTGTGTGTGTGTGTGTGTGTGTGTGTGTGTGTGTTTGTGTCAGGTACACAGGCACATGATTCCCTCCTTCCCTCTCTATTTTAGTCTAACCACAAATCAGAGAGAAAAACAACTTAAGGATGTGAAATTTTGCTTTACTGCAGGGGAAACGGGCATGGATATCCCTTACCTGGGGAAATTGATACTGTACCGTTAAATGAACACTCACAGAAGGCTGAATATGCAAACCACCTAACAGGCAAAGTTAAAGAAGAGTGAGAATGGGAAATGGTTGCTGGGATCGATTCCAGACCCACTTGCTTTATGACGCTTGTAATTGTTTGTTCAAGGGTTCCTGTATGGATTGTTTTTCCATGATACTATCTATCCTTTCTGAGATAGAGGACAGAATGGTGAACTATTGCCACGGTCCCCTCCATTGTTCAGAAATGAGCTGCACGGATTTCAAAGCTTCTATTATTTTGCGGCCCCAGTGATCACCAGACATGGAATCTTTTGTGAGCTTGGGGGAGCTTGAGTTTTCTTATGCTCTTCTTTCTTGTCTCCCCACAAACACTCAGCAGACAGGAAAGAGAATAGGCTTTCCAAAGTTGCCTCTGGATCCTTAGGGTTTCTTATGCCCTAAAGGCAGTTTGCAGCCAAGCCACCTTCGGGCCACTTAGAAAAGGAGGAGATTTTGGAAGATACGACTTAGGTAAAGATATAGACATGTTTTTATCCATTAGCGCAAGTCCAACTGTTTACTGGTTCACAATGATTTTTTTAAACAATTTTTTAAAAAAGGATTCTAATAAAGAAAGACATTTTCATTTGGCAACGGCTGGGGCTATCTTTGGTTAGGAGACAAAACAAGTCTCTTCAGTAGTGTAACAAAACTGAAATATTATGTATTTCTTCCTCTATCCAGGCTGATAATTTACTCACTGGAATTAACTCCAAAGTAAATCTGTCTCTTGGGAAAAGGCAAAGAGGTGTCAAGGTTTGTCTGTCAGAAGGAAAAAGAAGACCCTATCAAAATGCACCGCTAGGGTCTTTTGTTTTTGTTTGTATATCTTCCCCTGAAGAATGGATCCCTTGTTGCATTATATATCAGATTCCATGGAGGGCAAAAAAGCTTGTCTTTCTGGGTGATGATGGAAGACACACAAACCTAGTGAAGACCATGGAAGCTTCAGAAACTCAGCAAGGCATGCATTTCCAGAGGCATGGGTGGCCCTCCAGTTCCTTGCATTCCTTCTGTTAATCTGCTCAATTCATTCTCAGCTGGCTTTGCTGCATCTGTTGTTTTCACGCCAACACATTCTGCTCTATCTGCCTCGAAACAACACGAAAGCCCGAAGTGCTTCGATGCAGAAGTGGAGGAAAAGCAGCTGAATCCGAGAGAAGGAAAAATGAGAAACAAAAAAGTCAGAATGAGGCAAGGGTAAGCATGGTGATCCAGGGAGCTTGCTTTGTAACCAGAGTCATAGAACTTTTACTAAAATGGCAAAGGGCCCTCTGCAAGCGCCCACAATGAGCATCTCCAACAGATGATGTTATTCTTGATACACATGCTCTGGCTGGATTGGTGGTTTGTAAGATAACGTCAACGTGTTCCAGGGAGACAGGTCACCCTGCCCAGTGGCCCCAAGGAAATG
Organism: Delphinus delphis; assembly: GCF_949987515.2. NCBI lineage: Eukaryota > Metazoa > Chordata > Mammalia > Artiodactyla > Delphinidae > Delphinus > Delphinus delphis. Next base: position 41,925,321 of record NC_082697.1, on the reverse strand, counting down.
AGGCAAATCTGTAATGTGAGGTTAAGTGAAATTTAAAGAAAACCTTCCAGTAAGTCCACGTGGGGGGAGGCCACGGGGTGGTGTTCTGGGCAGCAGGGGCCCTGCTTGTCCATCTCTACGTCGTTGTGGGCCCAGCAGCACAGCCCAGCAGGGCCTTGACACGTGAGGCCCAGGAGCATCCTGGAAAGACCATCCTAAGGGGAGAGAATGCAGGCTCCCCAGCTCCACGGAAAGACAAAAGGCCAGAGACTGACGGCAAGGGCAGCCCTGAGCACAGCATGACATCTGTGCTTCCAGGGTCCCTTGAACACACGTCTAGGATGGGGGAAGGCTGCAAAAGAGAGTGAGGGGCCCTGGAACTAGAAAGGCCGCTTAGCTCTGTTCTCCGCGTGGGCAGGGCTGCCTCGTAGTGTGTGTAATGGCTGGTAGAGCAAAGGCTCTGGGAGCCTCTGGATTTGTTGTGGCAGCAGGACAGGCACACAGGGCAGGGGACACTGCCAAACATCCTCCTGGGAGCAAAGAGGTCATCTAAGCATCCAGGCCGGCTCCCCAACTCTGTCTCTCTCTGCCGCACATGTGTCTCACCATCTCTGGCTCACCCTTCATCTCTCCATCTGCCCTGCCCCTGGTCTCCCTCCCTCTCTCTCTCACCATCCTTTTCCTCCTCTGTACCTCCCTTTCGCTTTCTCACTCGTTATTTCTGTCTCTCATCGCATCTCTGTCTCACTCTAGCTCTGTCTACCTCTCACCATTTCTCTTTCTGTCTCTCATTGTGTCTCTCTCTCTTGGTCTTGAGCTCTCTCTCTCTGTCTCTCTCTCTGTCTCTCTGTCTCTCTCTCTCACTCACTCACTGTCTGTCTTTCCCACCCTCTTTCCTCTCACTGTCTCTCCAGCACCCTGGTGATGATGGGGAAGAACCTTGAGGTTCCACTGGACGAGCATGGATGAAGGGCACTATCCCTGGGGGACACACTATTGGAGGAGGGGAGAATGGGCCATTCAGACACCCCACGCCTGGTTGGGGCAGGTGTTCTGCGAATGGGGAGGATATGCCCGTGAAGGCTTGGATCTGTGTCCGGCTCTCAGAGTGAGAATCTTTGCTGACAGCTGCATCAAGGTCAGAGTTTTCTGACACTGGGGCAGGGGCTGGAGAGTAGAGAGTGGGGACACTGCGCAGTCTCAAGACACAGGTGACTTTAAATCTCAGAGAAAAGCACCTGCTAGTGCATGCTCATCTAACCACGTTCTTACAGAGCTTTGAAATTTTCTGGGATTAAGTGATACAAGTTGTGAGCCGCTCTGGTTATGAATTCTTCAATCTGTCCCAAACCCTCCCCACCATCTCATTTTCCTCAGAAATACTTTCTTTGCATATAATTCAAATCCCTATCAGATCTGGTCTTTATTGTATTTTTCATTATTCATTCAGCACCGCGTCAGCCCCTCTGCTGTGGGTGATTTCCTTTGAAGTCGAGGCTTCTCCGAACTAGCTCATTTGTATCAGTGCTCCAGCCACAGTGCCCAGGATCCATCTAGAAGGCAGCCAGTGATAAGGCCCAACCCCGCCCTTATCACTGATGTCTCTCTTAAATTCCAAATGTCTTTCACCGGTGCCTTTCAGAAAGCATTTGTCCAGGGCCTCTTAGGAAACAAAAATGACATATCCAAACCGCTGAGATCCTCAACCAGCTGTCTGCTCACATCCCTCTGACTTGAGGGTATTTCAACTCGGTCTTTGCTGGAGTTGAGAATTTCTAAGTCATCATCAAAATGTCCTTCTTGCTGGCGCGTAATTCATATGCTCTTTACCAACTCTTGAACCATAAAAAGTTAACCACCCAGCCCCTTTGCCCCAGTCGGCATGCTATTCTCTCCTATGTAATTATCAGCTCTTAAGTAGAATTCTGATTTTGTCATTCTCTATCATATGAATTTAGCAGCACTGGGCCACGGTGGTTATTGCTTGTCAGCTGGGTTTGTCAAAAGAGGTATCCAGGAACTTAATTAAGTTCCTGGAGGCCCCTCAGCAAGTCAGTGCTCAAGACAAAGACAAGCCAGTGCCCGCAGCCCTGACCTGCACTACCCACCTCTACTGAGATTGTTGGCCTTATCTAATGACCTGGAATTCTTTTCTGATGTGTGCAGGAATCATGCCCTGTGACTTTCACCTTCTGTGCGTGATTTTAGCTTTTAAAAGGTGGTTATTTCTTTCCCATTCCAAGCCCTTTTCTATTTGATATGCTTGGGTGAGTGGCGCGCCCTGTTGGGTGTGTGGGGGAACTGGGCTCCGTTTCTGTTGAGATATTTTTATTTCTCCCTCTCCTGGAAAGAACAGAGACACACAGAGGGTTGGCAAGAGGAAAGAAAGTAACGGAGCCTGAAGTTGCCATGTTTCCATGTGGAATGCATCTCCATTCCCCTTAAAAATCTGGGTTTCTTCATGCCACAGCCAAATTCTTTGTGTTTGTTTCATAGCCAGGTGGCATGGAAGAATACATGGCTCATTCCAGGGGAGCTCAGTTAGAGCACAGGCTTTAACTCAGTCAACACAAACCTGATCACGAATTTTTAGCCCACTGTGTGGCCTTTATCTAAATTTGGACATAATACACCCAACAGGGAAACAGCCAAAGTAAACCAAGACTTTAGGTAAACTTTCATTACTCATTAGGCAGAGGCCGAAAGACAAGCAATAATCACTTTCTGCTTTAGAACTTAAAAAAACATAATGAATGGATCTTCTGACTGATTTGAAGTTCAAAACTCCCAGAGCTTCAGCTCTCTGATCCTTCCTTCAATCGTGGAGGGATGGAGGCAGACACAGGAAGGTGCTGATCCCTAAAATGACCTGGGCCCCAGCGTCTCCAGTCTTTCCTTTTACGTTCTCCAGTGGTGTGAGCCCACATCAAGACCGTATTTTCGGAAGTGCCGCAGCTGCTTGAACATTTTGAGTTGAGCACCTTGAAAAAGTTAGACTCTCTCCTGAGGGTTGGGAAAGCCAGTCTGAGACATCCTACTGGCCAGGCCAGATGATGCTAAAAGTTTGCCACTGGGTCCCTGGGCTCTCCTGGTTCTTTAGAGTGAGGGTCTGAGGGCACGTCCTCCCACTGAATTGTATGGGAGCTGCAGTGTCAATCACCATAGAGCCAGTAAGAGTAAGTAGATCGATCCACTTCGCATAAATTAAATTATTGATTTCACACTTACCCCTAATGAGGTAGGCACTATTCTATACCCTTCTTCACAGATGGAGAAACTGAAATGCAGAATTAAAACAATACAGCAAGTAAATGGCGGCGCTAGGATTTCAATCGAAACTGGCTGCCTCTAGAGCCGTGAGTTAGAAAGGAAAGGAGCAGCTCCTTCCTGGGGAGTCGGAAGACATCTTCACACACTCCTGTCGAGCTGTATCCCAGCTGCAGCTTCCCTGTGTTTCACACCCAGCACACCTCTCACAGGACCCCCCAGGAGTGAAGCTGCTTCCTGGAGCAGCCCCATTCCTTCTGGGCAGTTCTTCCTAGAAAACCCCTTCCATCTCTAACTTCCACTCAAGTTTCAGTCCTTAGCCTCGTATGTCTTCCACGTGACAGCTCAGTCCCTCCTGCTTGGCCCCTAGAGTCACACCTCTGCAGACAAAACACCTCCAGTCTTTCACCTGAGCATCAGGTGACCCCAAGGTGTGTCTTCCCGCAGGCTGGTCACCTTCCCACTGATTTCTGGAAAGGGCAGTGCTCTTAGCCCTGGCAACTGTTCTCCAGAATCTGTTGACCATGGGAAGCTGGAGCACTTCCTGCCCTATTGCCCTCCCACTGTCTTATCTTTTATTTTAAATTAGGCCCCCAAATGCTGAAAGACTCAGCCCAATGATGCTCTTTGCCTTTTCAGAGTCTGCTTCTGAAAGATTCGGAAAAACCAAAAACTTTCTGAAAAATACACAAACAACATCAAGGGGATCTGAAACGTGAAATCTGATCCATGAAGGCAATAATTTTCCCTTCAGTGTTGTGATGAGGAGAACAACAGAAAAAGCATGGATGAATACTATGGGATAAAGAACTGCTCTTCATCCACACCTGTGTATCCTGATGATCACTAGAGTGGTGTTGGCTGACGTGGGCTTGCTTCAGTGATGCAGCTATTCTAGTAAGACGTCAAGGCTGCACAAATTCTGATTCACCAATCATGTGTGCTTGTGTTCTTTTAAGTCAGTGACATCAGAGATCCTGTATTTAGCTTGTATAAATTGCCCCAGCCCCTGGAGATTTCTTAAATTTTTAATAGAAAGCAGACTTACTGACATTTCTGCCCTTTGCATACCAGCTCTGCAGAGGGACCCATATTCAAATACTGACTCTGCCATTTACTAGCTTTGCGACCCTGTACAAGTTCCCCAATCTCACTGAGGCTCAGTTTGTCTGGCATTTAGTAAATACTCAATAAAACTGTAGCGTTTTTGTTTCTTTGGTTGTTACCACTGTTTTCCTATTAGTCAAGGTTGGTTGTAGGCAATGGTAACAGAGAATTTCAAGCAGAATGGTATTCAGTGCAGATTAGTTCCTTGCACGATTCTTAGAAGGGGCGGTAGACTGGGAGACAGGGCCACAAAACTGTAGCTTCTGGAACCACAGGTCAGGGAGCTACTGCTGTTGCTGCCACCACTGCTTTCAAATGACCATGAGGCCGAGTCTAACAGCCACAGTCACCTCCAGACACTAATTTCTGTGCCCATCCTCACCAGTAGGAACAGTAGTTAAGATGATGGCCTTGGCCCCAGCTGCTTTCAAAGCTCATCCAGGTGTGTCTATTTGGCAGAACATAATTTGCACCCAGAACTCTAGCACTTCAAAGAAGTCTGGAAAGCTGGTTTTTGACTCTCAAGCCCCTGTGGTGCATTAAATCTCATAGAAAAAGGTGGGAATGAATGCTGAGGGCTAATTGACAAAACCTATCACATTACTCCTAGCTATTGTCTCTACCATCTCCACCCCCAATAGAGCATGTCCTTGGCACCACAATCACAGCCACAGGGACAGTCTGGTATAGAGTTTGTAGCAATTTTAACCCCTGTAAGTTAATTGATTAGCGTTTCTGGTACTGCAACCTATAACCATTTACAGAGATTTTCTTTGTTGAACACTAACTGGACCACATGGGATCAGATATACAACCTTTACTGGTTAACATCCTAATTCAAACAACAGAGTTTAGCAGTCCTGAGTAGAGAGTCACTTTCAGAACTGCAGCAAACACAAGGGATCAGATGAGAGAAGTTTTATGAATAATAAAGATTTTCTGGCTAAATAAATTGTTTGGTACTCAAGTAACAATTCAAACAGGAAATCGACTCTTACATCTGTTCTTTATGGTAAGCGTATGGAATCACACCCTAGGACCTTACAGTAAAACATTATGTCAAATGGGTAGATCACAGAAAAGAACCACAAGTCATTCAAACTGCTGTTTTATCTTCTGTAAGTGTCCAAGGAACTAGGAAACACACAAATGCCATTTTACATGTCTGCTGATCCTTTGGTCTCTCTGCTCCTTGATTGGCCCCCCAAAAAAAGCCATCAGTGATAGGCAACCAGAGAAGAATAAAACATAGTAGACATTAAGTTGGAGAAAGATGAAGAGTATATGACCACAGTACAGAGAAACTGCAGGGGCGTGAGCAGATGAAGTGAATCCTTTGAGTTTCGTGAAAAGGAGCAATATTATTGAATTCTGAACCATTGGACAGTCGAAAGAAGTTAAACTCTTTTTTTTTTTTTTTTTTTTTTTTTGCGGTACGTGGACCTCTCCCTGTTGTGGCTTCCTGCTATTGTGGCCTCTCGCGTTGCGGAGCACAGGCTCCGGACGCGCAGGCTCAGCGGCCATGGTCCACGGGCCCACGGGCCCAGCCGCTCCGCAGCATGTGGGATCTTCCCAGACCGGGGCACGAACCCGTGTCCCCTGCATCGGCAGGCGGACTCTCAATCACTGCGCCACCAGAGAAGCCCTAAACTCTTTTTTACAATAGAGTCATGCTAAACCATTTACAGAGTAAATACCTCTACACTGTTTGTAGGTAGACAAGCATCTAATTGGTATTTTGCGACACAAAGTAATAAGAAGTAAACATTCATCTATAATACTATTAACTTAATTATGGTAATAGATTCAGTGTAAACCCAGAAACTTATGGGCTGATAATATTAGCTTGTTCAATTTTAAAATAACATGTTGACTATTAATAGCAATGTAGTCTTAGTAATAACCAGATCATGACAGAGGAATGGTAAATGCACGTGTGGTAATCCAAAAGAATTCAAGGGATGCTGCTACAATGACTAATGAGACTTCTCATGGATAAAACAGCTCTACTTCACTAAAAATGAATTAATCAGAATCCTTGTTGTCCGTTAATACTTCCCATTAAGATAAAAGCCAAATCAAAAATAAAGATTGCACTTTGGAATCTTGAATGGCATTTTCTAGTTCTGGGGATAAACTCGTTACTCCCCTCACCCCTCCTTGTCACACTTAACGAGCATTCAAGAGCAATGCTTATCTGGCATCATTATTTACGTCTCCACTGGAAAATGGCTTTTTTTTTTTTAACTGATGCTATTTACCTTAAGGTCCAGTTTTGAGAATATGGCAACTCGAGGTAAATGGTGACTCTTGTAGTCGTTGTCTCATTTTTCTGCTTCAAGTGTTATTTTGAAATCGAAGAAACTAGTCACCTTTATTTCAACATTCATACGTCTCCAAAAGGGAGAAGGAGATCAAATTCTATGACAGTCATGTCCACAAAAATCATCAGTGATATGCGAGTGAGAAACCACAGAGTAAATTGAAAGGAAGATGAACGCTTAAGTCATTTTTGTGTTCAAAACCTGTAACTCAGTTAAACGATGAGAGACGAAGTTGTAGGGCTTCTTTAGGTAGGTAGGTAGGTATGGATATGGGGAAATAGATGAAAGGAAGGAAAGATGGAAGGAAGACAAGAAGGATAAATAATTGTGCTGGTTTATGTTGGACCATTACTAAGACAATCCACATTCACAGGTGCTAGTTATACCCATGAGAACCCAAGTTATTCAGGCAACAGAGAAAACCCTTCACAAATGAGCTCTTTCCTACAATCCACAGTCTGCATGCTTCCCTTAGTCTTTAAAGTTTCAGAAACACCAATCACTTGCTATTGCATATCATGAAAACTCCTCTGTAAAACATTCCCTGGTCCCTTTCTCTTCTTCCGTAAGTTTCTCTCTGCTTTGGACCAATTTCTGATTTTGTGTCTATCACACTGTTTTGTATTTAACTGAGCTGTGATCACATTTAACTTATTTGTCCATCTAACTTGGCCCTCACCACTAAAGTGAGTTCCACAAGAGAGGCGATATATTTTCTTATTTCTGTTTGTATTACCAGAGCATAGCATATGGCTTTCACACAGAGTATGTGCTCAGTCAACATTTAAAAGAAACTGAATTGACACACTCATTTACTTATTTTTTGACCTTTTTAATAGACTTGCCTACTGGAGTCTTCAGAATAGTCCAGGCTCTTAAAAATCCCCATGCCCAGATCATACCCCAGACCAACGAAAACGAAATGTCTAAGGGAGAGAGCTGGATGTCAGTATTTTTAAAAGATCCCCAGGTGATTCCAATGTACAGCGAAGTTTGGTAACCAGTGCCTTGGAGCCATTTTCCAGCCCCTCTTGGTGCTTTATTTCAAAAGAGTGAATGGGACATTTCCTTGATCAAATCTTACCCCTCCAAATATGCTTCAAATAGGGAATACGTTAAGTGCAATGGGGCAAGGTAGAGAAATTTAAGAGTTTCCCCACCCTCCAACTTCTATCAAAGGCCCTAAGCCCAGGTTCTGGACAATGTCCTTCTCTATTCTCTCAGGAGGGCTCTTAGAATCTGTCTCTGGGAGTTAGAACAAGATTGGAAGGATGTTTTGGATGGAAAAATCATGTTTACTAGATAAAAAAATCATTTTATAATCATTTGATAACATACTTGATTTTGTTTATTAAAGAAAGAATTAATGACACTGAATTCTGGTCTTAAGGCTTAATTCTTGTCCTAGTATCAATAGCTGAACACACACTCATATTCATTAATCCACTGGAATACGCAGATGGGCATTTTTTTACTGAAATGTCTCCCAAGAATGTATCATGGAGCTGAAAGGCACTGCGACATCCCTCTGCCAGTACTTAGCAGTATCTCTCTTCCCTCTTGTACGTGAACAAAGTTGTCTTTGCAAAGTATGTCCCTCCCATTTGGTTAGTTTGGGACCCTTAAAACAGTGAATCAGAGTTTGGGCCTAAATACAGTTTTACTCAACAAACTAATTTTTAGTTATATACACAGAAAGGCAGATCTTCCTATAAATATCCTTTTATGTGGAATTTGTAGCCATAGCCACAATGATCTGCTGAGCAGATGCCCCTGTGTTCCAAAGATGAAGCTCACTCTGGATAAACTTGATATTCTGTTGGAACTATTTTGTGTCCCCTCTTTAGACTCCCTGCCCCAGTTTGCATCCTTCAATTCAGTTGGTGGTTTCAATCTAAGCCTGAGAAAAAAAATCTCTCTCTGCACATAGCATCCTGCCCTTGAGGGTTATCCACAAAGAGTTGTAAAAAGACCATTCTCTCCCTTGCATTTCATACATGGCCAAAGAGCGGCTACATTTGCTGTTGATGCTTTTCTTGAACATTAAGCTCACTTGCAGAATTTATTCTTTATTCCCCATTAGGGGAGTTATGCAACTTGAAGCCTTAATGGACTTAATCAGCAGGGTAACATGACATTTCCCCACTCTGGGCTAAGTACAAGGCAGAGTACAAAAAACATATTAGAGACATCTCTGCCCTTGAGGATTTTATCATTTAGTTGTAGAGAGGAGAGGGTCACAAAAACTACTAAAATGTATGACATGTCTACTAAAAGGACTATTCAAGTCTGGGCTCATTTGTTTGTAAGGAAGAGATACATGCTCAGAGTTGCTCAAGTTTCAATGCAGAACTTCTCTGCAGAAAGTCCAAGGGAAGTTAAACCAACAGCTTTCAGGTAGGGCACATGAGGACAGCAGAGAAGTCTTGTCTCATCTCTTGCTATATCATCTTGCCTGCTTCATTTATCCTCTCTTGCCTAGTTTACTCTACATCGGTGTTCTGAGGATCACTGTATGTCACATCTTTTTACTAGGTAACTTACATAGGCTAACCCAGTTAATTTCACATTCAAAAATATCTTAAAGGCAGTAGATATTATTATCTCCTCTATCACTGCCATCATCATCATCCTCATCAGCTCATGCTGGCTACTGCACCAAGTGGCTTCCCTGTGTTATCTAGCGTTATGACAGCCCTGGAAAGAAGGAGAAGGAAAATAAAAAGGTGGGGGCAATAAAGTGTTACAGAAGAAGAGTAGGTATTTTGACTTTGCCCATATTACAAAATCACTTCAAAGCATTCATTCCAGCAGGGTCACACATAGAGATGGTTCCTTTGCTTTTGCAATTAGAGGAGCTATCTTCCACTACATCTATATCCACAGGTACAGGTCATTTTCTCTTTGCCTTCCTGACAGCTGATCCCAAATTTACTCAAGTCTCCTGCTTAGCAGGGAAACATACTGGAGGAAGTTGAACTAAATCTGAAGGTCTCTGAAACATCTAAATTCAAAAGTTTTCACCTGAAAGTATTTTTTTTTAAAAAAAACATTTAGTTGTAGTGTGATGGACGTTGAGATTATTGGTCCTCCATGGGAACTGATACAACAAAACAGAGTGAATGTCATTTGGCTTTAAGATGTGGGAAAGACCACCAATAAGATGTCATTTGGGTCCATTTGAATCATTTCTCTCAAAGTTTCAGGAGAGTTTTGAGAGAGAGAGAGTCCACAAATAAGGAATAAGGAAAGACCTCGGTGGAATAATCAGATAGGTCATCTCCCATAGGCTGTCGAGAAAGCATGAAGAGTTACCTAAGCAGAGAATGATGGAGCAAGAGAGAATCAGATAAGGACTGGGTCAATCTGTATCAAAACAATCCCTTCAGAGCAGCTAAGATGGCTAAAATTAATAAGACCTGATACTACCAGTTGATGTGGAATGACTAAAATTTTCATACATTGTTGGTGAGAGTGTAAATTTGGACAGAGAGTATGGAAAACTGTTAACGCTAACATAAGCATACACTATGACGGAGCAATTCTACCGATAGGGACGTACTCAACAGAAATATGATCATGTTTCACACAAAGACAGAGACAAGAACATTCATACTGGTATTATTCACTCTAGCTCAAACCAGAAATTACCCAAACATCCTTTAATAGTAGAATGGACAATTAAATCGTGGAATAATCACACAGCGTGATCCTACGCTGCAATGAAAAAGAATGAACTACAACTACACGGTAACAACATGGATGAATCTCACAAACATAATGTTAAGCCAAAGAAGCCAGACACAAAAGAGTCTATAGTACATGATTCCATTATATAAAGTCCAAAAAAGGTAAATGTAATCCACTGCCTGTGTGAGATGCCTTTGCTGGAGACGCCACGTGTCAGGCTCTTATGGACAGTTCAGCTGAGCTCAGACTTCCAGGCATCCTCATCAAGGTGCCACACGTGTGAGTGAAGCTATCCTGCTCTTTCTAGACCAGCCCATGTGCCAGCTGAACACCACTGTGTGTCCTCTGTCGGCGTCTTCTGTAACAGAAGACTTGCTCGGCCAAACCTGTCCAAGCTCCTGATCACCAAAATTGTGAGCTATAATAAAATGGTTGTTGTTTTAAACTACTATACCTTAAGCGGTTTATTTTACCACAATGTGTGATGGGAACACCTCTCAATCCACCAGTGCTGAAAACTCCTTGTTTCCTCATTCCTGCTCTTTCCCCCCCACCACTCCAATAGACAAGGTGCTTTGATTAAGAACACGGGTGTTGCCTTTTCTCCACACCCTCTCCAGCATTTATTGTTTCTAGATTTTTTTGATGATGGCCATTCTGACTGGTGTGAGATGATATCTCATTGTACTTTTGATTTGCATTTCTCTAATTATTAGTGATGTTGAGCATTCTTTCATGTGTTTGTTGGCAGTCTGTATACCTTCTTTGGAGAAACGTCTATTTAGGTCTTCTGCCCATTTTTGGATTGGGTTGTTTTTCTGTTATTAAGCTGCATGAGCTGCTTGTAAATTTTGGAGATTAATCCTTTGTCAGTTGCTTCATTTGCAAATATTTTCTCCCATTCTGAGGGTTGTCTTTTTGTCTTGTTTATGGTTTCCTTTGCTGTGCAAAAGCTTTTAAGTTTCATTAGGTCCCATTTGTTTATTTGTTTTTATTTCCATTTCTCTAGGAGGTGGGTCAAAAAGGATCTGGCTGTGATTTATGGAATATTACTCAGCCATAAAAAGAAATGAAATTGAGCTATTTGTAATGAGGTGGATAGACCTAGAGTCTGTCATACAGAGTGAAGTAAGTCAGAAAGAGAGAGACAAATACCGTATGCTAACACATATATATGGAATTTAAGAAAAAAAAACCTGTCATGAAGAACCTAGGGGTAAGACAGGAATAAAGACTGTGTCCTACTAGACCTACTAGAGAATGGACTTCAGGATATGGGGAGGGGGAAGGGTGAGCTGTGACAAAGCGAGAGAGAGGCATGGACATATATACACTACCAAACGTAAGGTAGATAGCTAGTGCGAAGCAGCCACACAGGGAGATCAGCTCGGTGCTTTGTGACCGCCTGGAGGGGTGGGATAGGGAGGGTGGGAGGGAGGGAGACACAAGAGGGAAGAGATATGGGAACATATGTATATGTATAACTGATTCACTTTGTTATAAAGCAGAAACTAACACACTATTGTAAAGCAATTATACTCCAATAAAGATGTTAAAACAAACAAACAAAAAAAAAGAAAGCATTAAAAAAATAATAATAATAAAAAAAAGAACACGGGTGTTAGAGCCAGACATCCTGGGTTCCAAACCCCACTCAGCAGATTACTAGCCATGTGGCCTCGGGCTAGTTACTCAACCACTCTAAGTTTCAGTTTGCTCATATACAAAATGGGGATAAAAGCTAATCTATTATTGTTTATTTGGTTGATATGTGGCTTAAATGCATATGTAAACAAAGGTCCAGTATCTTAAGGAACTAGGAAACTGATGAATGTCATTTTCTGATAAGTGCTTTGTACGTTGAAAGTACAAAATACGCAAACCCCATTAATCAATCATCCTTATAGGTTATATCCCTACCATCTCCCTCCTGCATATATCCTTCTGTCCAAGGCTGCTACCACTGTCCAGTTAAGTTACTCAGGATTTCTCATACACCTCTGCAATGACCTTCAAACACACCTTTCCACCTTTGTCTCTCTCCTCAGATCATACATCTCCACAGGGTTGCCAATCTAATCTTCCTAAAACAAAACTTTAAACTCAGCATTTAAGGCTGATCTGTAGCATTTGTTCCCTCATCTTTTCTATTATCTCTTCTCTGCTCATACCATGGTTTTCCATCTAAAAGGATGACTTGCTGTTCCCTGAACATGATCAAAATCACTGCCCAAAATGCTTTTTCTTGATCTCTACTTATTAGAATTCTATCTATCCTTAAAGAACATTTCAAACCTCAGCCTATCAACTAACCTTTTGCTAATTCTTTCCTTGTTCTCTTGTTTCTCTCTTAATCTCCTTCCTTCCCTCCCTTATCTCTCCATCTCTCTTCCTTCCTCCTACTCTTCCTCATTCCTATGAAAACTCAATAGCAATGACTCTGAACTTGCTTTGTGACAATTGCCTTAAACAACCATACATTACAGTCATTTGTAACTTTCTGAACCTCTCTAATATAATGCAAACCCTTTAGCTCTTCTACCTAGTGGACATTTAATAAGTATTTGTTGAATTGCACCAAAAGGGCAGAAGTGAACAGAGTTTACTGGCAAAAAAGGAAGGGCCTTGTCACGACTTTGCACATCAAACAAAAATTTTTGTGTGTCTAATCCATTTTGAAAACTCTTTGCATTTCATCTGATGAGAAATCACTTCTATTTTTATAAACCTCTAAGAAAAGATATTTTACCGCTCCTTTCAGTAACATCTTCCAGTGTGTAATAAGCTCTAATGTCAGAATAATCTTATTTCTCTCTAAGCTAAATCCATTATGTTGTAGACTGCACTCTTTTTCATGGATTTTTCCAAGTGAAGGTAAAGAAATAATGGGGTGCTCACTCAGAACTGTCCATCAATTTCCCCTTTGCAATTTACGCATTTCTTCCGCCCTCTGTATGGTCAATGCAGGTGCACAATATCACCATCGCTCACTGGTCCAAGGTGACTGGCCCAAGAGCAGGTGCTTGACCCAAGGGGGGCCAATAAATCTCTTTCTCAAGATTTTCCCTTCCCTGGGATCATAGAGAGTACTTGAGATCAGCCTTTTTTCCAGTGGCTGAGGATATCTGATATAAATTTCACAAGCTATTAGTTGCCATACTCAATGCTATGGGGAGAAAAGCAAGAATGGAAGGAGAGAGGAGAAATTTGCATATCAGAGCCGGAGAGAGAATCCAGGACAACTACTCCTGAGACCATCTGCAGCCTTGAATGTGTTTGGTTGCTCACCTTGTTGGCTCCCATTAGCCATAAAGGTGTGTGTCAGCCTTAGCTAGTTCTTGTGCTTCTGTCATTTGAAATGAAAATTTTTTTTGCCAAGCCATTCTCTATCTTACATATGTTTCAATCGATCAGCAAGTGTTTACTTTTTATATCATAGAGAATTGAAATGGTAGAAACATTCTACCAAACCATTTCGTATCCTTTTGTTTTCCAAGATAAATTAACTCATTCTCCTTTATGGTGATAGAAATAATTAGTCTTCCATCTCCTTCTATCGCCACTGACCTTCCTGTAGCCATCTTCATCTATTCTGTAATATCCTAGAGCTGAACACCTAACATGCAGGAGGTGTCTGAATGTCACAGAGCAGGGCCACGGCCTCCCACTGTCCACATGTTCTGTGCCCCGCTGTGCATCCCTCATTTACATGGCTTCTTAACTTCCTCACTTCATAGGCATTCTGTGGTCTCCTCTGCACTTGAGTGCATCTCTTTTAAAAAGAGCATTTGTCATTTTCCCCTCTTTCTTTCCCCCTTTCTGGATTTGGACAAAATAGTGTAAGCTAATGTATAAAGGGTCCATTTCTTAGATTCAGCTGCTGCAGATATGACACCCCATGTTTAAAGAGAGAGCGAAAGAAAAGGAAATAAGATGAAAATCACAAACTCCCAGATGTAGAAAGAACCATTCCAAGGGAGTTCTTAGGCAGGAGGATAAAATATTAGAACTTACTTAAGGCAGTGGGGTGTAAGAAAGAACTGGCTCATGACCTGGCCTCTGTAAAGTTACATTTTATATTTCTGTTATGTTTGGGGGAAAATAACCGAACTGGTGGTGCCCAATGCCTAAAATGAAAATCTACTGTATAATAATGTTCTATTTAAGAGATTGGCAAGATTTTTTCTATAAAGGGCCAGATAGAAAATATTTCAGGTTTGGGGGCATTTGGTCTACACTGCCTTCAACTCAACTCTGCCGTTGTTTGTCATTATTTGTGGGAAAGCAGCTGTAGAAAATACATAAAAGGATGGGCATGGTTGTATTCCAATCAAAGTTTCCTTATAAACACAGGTGGTGACCTGTGTAGGCCTACAGGTCAGAACTTGCCGACCTGAGTCCCCACACGGTCAATATATATTGCAGAGCTTTATTCACTATATAAAATGATGCCTAAAAAGATGGTAATAATAGGTTTAAGTCCAAGAATTTACAACCTTTGACTTCAGTGCTACATAGTACTATTGAAGACCACATACCACATGTGTGTATCTCTACCTATATATTTATCTAGATATACTGTAGTTAGATGAATAGTTACATAGGTGATAGAGGACTTGTTAAACTGAGTTAAGCAAGATTTCTGAGGTTGTGATTTTACTAGTCAAGAAGCTTATTAATAGTAATATCTTCTCTATATCTGTGTATCTGGCAACTAGCAAAAGGCCTAGCTCATATAAGGGCATCTGTACCTTTGAAAATAAATTAATTTGTGGCTGCCAGTTCCTCACCCCCTCCCCTACTTTACAAACCTCTGCTAAGTCATTCCCTCCCTTCTCACCAACAATGGATTGGGCCTCAGAAAAGTTATACTCAACTCCCCCCACGCACGGAATTTCAATCATTAATGTATTCATTTAGCAAACATTTACCAGATACTTGATTAACATATAAGAGACAAGAATCAATACAATAATCAAAGATATTAGACATAACGTGTGGGCGTGTTTCATCAAAATGATATATGCCTATCATTTTAGTGACAGCAATCTGGATTTTTGCATAGAGTTTATATTAGATTGTATTCTATTTCAAAATAACTAAGAATCATTTTGCTTCCACACAGGTGAAAGTTTTATTAAAACAGATACACACATGCACCCTAAAGTTCATTAACATGTTCCCTCATTGGTCCTTGGATTACTTGGAGCCCCTAAAATTTATTCTCTCCTAGAATTTGATACCAAAATTGAAATGAAATATTGTTCCAAAATTAACAATTTGATATCACTATTTTACGGAAAAACAAACAAAAATTCCACATTTAAGAGACTGCTCTCCTCATACTTATTTGGAGAAAACTTGTTTTTCAATGAGGACAACATTCAATTTTGAATTATTTCATCAAAAGAATGAGATTATGAACCACTGGCCAAACTCAAAGCACCAAAGAGCATATTCATATGAATTTTAAGAATGAAACAGCTGCTCCACTCAAGGTAGGTAGTAGTGATGCCTCGTCTATATCACCCCGACCTTTTCACTTAAGTGCACACCTATCTGAGTCATGACTGCCAGCACCTGCTGCACTGCCTGAAGGCTCCCACTTTCTGCTGGAGGCCACTGTGCCACGGACAAAGAGTGCAGGGGAGTAAGTGCTCCCTAGAGCAGCTCTCAGCCAGTAACCGATGGAAGTGGTGTATCAATACCCCAAATCCCTTCTCCCTCAGGTGGGATGGCTCTGAGGTATCAGTTTCCCATGGTTGCAGGTGGCTTAATAAGGCAACTTGATTACCTGCCTTACCTCCCTGCCCCACTTCTCACTCCCATTCCTTCACTCCCTAAGAAAACTACTTGCACTTGACTCTTTTTCTTGTGTCCTCTGGGGAACCACAAACAAAGCCAAAGCCAAACACTCAGTCCTTCTTACTGCAGAAACTCAAACACAATTACTGCATGTCTAATTTTACCTCCCAAATCTAGACCTATTTTTAGTGTTCTGAACAAATCTATCTTAAAATGGCATGAAGGTCTTGGGAAACCATATACGAAACAGAATTAAAACCTACAATATTCATATAGATTTGAAGAGCCTAAACCATCCTCCCAGCCATTAAAAGTATACTGAGTGGCTTGGTGGGGTGTCTGAATTTCCTCGGTAATACTTTCCCACTCTCTTCTTTCCCTTAAGTAACCAGAAGGTTCTCCAGCCCCTTAGAGGGCAGAAGCAATCTGTATTGGAGTTGTGTGTAGTAGCAATGGGTCAAAAAATACCACTTTACAGAGCCCAATACTAAAGACATTAGGAACCTGAAAGGTCCAGAGTTTGCACTTATAACACCTTCTCCAGATGCAAATTATTGTCTTCCAATTTTCAATAAATTGTCAGTTTCAGTGTTGTATTTGGAGAGGAACTGTGTATCCATTTTACAGATTTTCTGCAATGGCCCATTCTCAAACTGCTTAGAGGAAGGTTTTGTGTTTTTAAATAAATAGTTTTTAATTCACATAGAGGGAGTATAAAGCTAATTGCTACAACCTGCACAGTGTGGGCAAAGTTTCCTGGAAGAATCAGTGGATTCAGAGAGTCCTTGAAGCCATTCGGTCTGAAAAAAGCCACCCACATACAACAGTACCATATCAAGTCTGAAGCTAGGAATTTTAATTCATTTGAGGCCAAGATCCAATGTGTTCCAATGAGTGGAAAAAGTAATTTGAAACAGAACAGACTTCTAAAGAGCAGGCGAATGTGAGTCAATGAGAACAAAGAACAATGTGTTAAAATGTTCTACCCGGAAATGGAACAACGTGAAAGCAGTCTGAAAGCTCAATCAAACATCCTCCTTGACTTCTAGAATAGCATCAACACACTGACATGCCCAGATATCTTCATGGACTGCTTGTGACCCAGAATGTCCCCAGGTGTGCTCCATGTCGTCCATGCCGGCCATGCCACTCAGCCATCACTTAGAAGAGTCCATGGCATCTTCTCTAATGATGACCATCAAACTGATGGGAACCATCCCAAGCCTCAGAGTGGTGTTCCAGAACTTTGTAGCCCATTGGCTGCTTTATAACACATTTTCATGTATTATTTCTACCCCTAATAGTACTGCCTCAGCTTTTCTCAGGTTTTCCTGACTTCAAAAATGTCCTCAAACTGGCAATGGTGTTATCAAAGGTAGTGTGGTGCCTTTAAGAGCTTTGGTTCCACCTGTGGTGGGTGATGACAGGGACCCCTCATAAAAGACTCCCCTGTAGAGTCTCTGGGAATATCTCTCGATATTACCAACTAAATTCAGAACGAAATCGTATGAATATTCTAAGTCTGTCCCCGATCCTCAAAAAGTTAAGAATAATATTCATAACAACTAACAGCCACTGCACATTACACAGGGGTCTTCTTTGTACCTAACCTACCATTAACCCATTTTATCCCACTGCCCTCTGAGGTAGGTGCCATGAAGGTTAAGTGACAAGATATTTCCTTGGCCCTTCCGTATTCTTACTCAAATGATCTAAATATCCAGCCTGGGTGGTTCTCTCTTGGGCTCCGGATACAAAGTCGTCATCTCATAGTCGAAGCCCCCAGACCCTGAGCCGGAATATAAACACATTGAGAAAAGAACTCCTTCTTTTCCATCCCAAGCTTTTTGATTCCTCATCTACTCAGTAAATGGTATTCAACCCAGCAGGTTTCCCAAGCCAGGAATGTAGGCTTTATCCTATACCCTCTGCCCTTCCTTATACCCCATTTCCATGCACTCACCATGTCTCCTAGTATCCTTTCCTTCCCAGAAGCACTGCTTTAATTCAGGCCATCATCACTCCCTGCCTAGATCATCACATCCACCTTGTACTAGACTCCTGACCTCTGCCTCAAACCTCTATAATGAAAAAGCTGTTCAGGCCACCACCCTGCTTAAGATTATAGATGGCTCTCTAGAGACATCAAAGAAATAATCTCAATCTCTTAACATGCCAAGAAAAAGACCCATATTGATTTGGCCCTTGCCTTCCTTTCCTGGTCCATTTTTCACTCCCTCCCTCTCCTTTGCCCTTATGGATAACAAATGTTGCTCAATTTTCATGCCTGCATTTTGTGTTCTTTGTTTCTGAAACCCCTGTCTCCATCTTCAATATCCAGTTCAGGTATCACCGCCTCCAGAAAGCCTTCCCAAACTTGCCCTGCCCACACCCAACACCACAGCACAGATGCCCATCATTGCACCAGAAACCCTGCAGTGAATGAGCTGTTCTCCTTCCTAATATGAAACCAAATACCTTGTCTCCTTCCACCATAACCCCAGGGCTTATCACAGTGCCTGGCACATAGTCTACACATTCCTTCTTTGTGGAATGAATGAATGAATGAACGATGAATAAGGTGGAATTCTCCTGCCACAGATATATGGCATCTATATAATCCTCCATTTCCTAAATAGTCTGAAAACTGTTATGCTCACCTGTTCCCATAAGTACATTCATATTTATTAGTTCAATTGAATCTCTACTTTTGCTTTGAAAAATAGGATAACTATCGTCTTTTCATCTATCATTCAGTGTTGGATCAGCCTTGAGGGCAACTGTTGCGATGGAACCTAGTCCAGAAAACTTATGTGTTTATGAGGACAATTTTAATAAATGATTCCTTGGTTATCCTGGGAAAACTTAAACCACACTCTCCAAGCTCCAAACCAAATCTATTTTTTCCATCCTCTGTATTGTCTAATCATGTCTGTTCTGTTCCTGATCTGCCAAACCATGTTTGAATTATGCTTCTCTCACAACCGCATCAGCCCAACGGAGCCTCAACACATGCCAGTAGAAAACATATAAACGCTAGTAGAAAAATGACAAGAAAAGAACCACAAAGCCTGATAACCTAAAATGAAAAACAGCCCAGCAGGAATTATCCTGCAAGACACGAACAATCTTGAGAGGCGGTGGATGGCACGTTAGCCTCGAATCCAGAAATATCCCTGGAGAAGTCACTGTTCTAGCACAGCTCCAGAGACGGATGCTAACAATTTGCGCTGCAGATCTGAAATGCCCAGCCTGGACAGAAGGGAAGCATCAGCCGTCAGGGAGAAGTGGGTTTAGGAAATTGAAGCCCATATGGGTGCAGCACTCCAACCGTCGTGTGTAACAGGAGAAGCTCCGTAAAACGGAACCACTGCAAATGATTGGAGATGAGTTAATTTCAGCATCTTTGGTGACAGCCCAGAAAATCATGTGGGCCCATCATTTCTAGCTAGAGCTGGAAGAGGAGCTTTACTAGCTTGAGGGACAGGAGAGAAGGTTGTATAGAGGTAAGAGAGACGATCCAATCAGGGATGGAATTAAGACCAGAACCAGGCAATTCACAAGCAGGGAATAAATCAAACCAGGCCGTGGGATGTGGCAGCACCATCACATCCTGGAGCGGCTGTCAGGGCAAGGGGTCTGCTGAAGGGGAAGAACAGGGTCTCCGGTTCACAGTAGAGAGCCTCCCAGCCAGAGTCCAAGAGTAGGTGTCAGGCCCGGCCTAAAGAGACGCTCCTTCGATCCCCACTTGGACATGAAGAACGGGGAGCTGATCTAGGGGGTGAGAAAAGCTCCAGCCAGCGGAGCTGGGCACCAGCGAGGCTGCCTCCCCTTTGCTCATAGCTGATCCCAGCTCTACTCTTTGGCCCACAGTCTGCCTACAGCTGACAACCTACGTTATTCCATTTTAGTAACTAAATTTGTTTTCGGTCATTTCTGGTTGAAAACAGCTTCTTTTGGGAAAGTTTCACTTAAATTCAGAGTTATTGCCCTTTTACGCCGCAGTTGAATATTTCCGTCTCAGGGCATCCTCGTGCTTCTCACAGGCAAGGTCAGCAGCAAGACAAGGAAGCAGAAACGACATGTTTTGCGGGTATTCCCCACACCCTGCACACCCCGAAAGAGAGATTAGAAAAATCTCAGCAAAGGAAAGAGCCAAAGTTACTTAAGAGAAACAGGAAATGTGCTAAAAACAGAAAGGTGTACAATTTTAGTTTTAAAGCCAGAAATAAGAATTAACTGGCAAGAACACAAAATGTTTACTGTTTTCTCTTACGCTAAGATGTGTATATCAGTTTGGGAAAAATCCTGGAAACTTAATAAAATGTTAACACCTGTGATGCTGCATCTTACCAGAGTGTCTGACTACTGGTTCTTTAAGATGTATCAATCTCTTCAAGCTTTGCGATTCTTTGATCTATTCCAACAATCTATCATGTCTGTTGCCTTAACTGCATTGCCAGTTAATTGTACCTGACAATTCACTTTGTATATGCACAATACTTTTTTTGTTGTTTTAATGTTACATAGGATATATTTAGGGATAGTCAGTGATCCCAGTTTAAGTTAAAATCCAACCATATATGGTGATGCCAAAGCAAACAGCTCACCTGTGCGGACAGTGAGAGGAACAGAAGAACCCATACCTTGAACACATGACCCATTGCTCCCATCTACAGGTGATGCCTTGCTGTGCAGCTGGCCTTTTTCTCTTTACTCCAATTGTAAAATGAATTGCTATTTCAGAGTTTTTAAAATGTGGAAAAAAAAAAATAGGAAATACAGTGAGCTACAGGAGTACTGGGGGACGTGGGTATGGGAGAAAATTATCAGAGAAAAAGTAATGCTTATTTTCACTCTTAGGAATAAAAGAATAAACAGATCATGGGAGACAAGAAGAGAATCTTTGAAATCTAACATTTGTTCAATGTCTTCTATTTGTGTGTCACTTTAGATGAGGTGTTTGCATTCATTTTATTTAGTTTTCATCTACCAGAATCTGGAAATAATTAAAGTGACTTTCTCAAGGCCGAGAATAGGAATGAGCTGGATTCAACTCTGGCTTTTCTGTGGACAACTGAAGAGCCTCAGCTTGTGCCTGACAGCCTGGCTCATCGCTGCAAGGTCAGGGGATTCTAGAATGAAGGGTTACACCCTCCTTCCACCCCTCATTCGCTCAGAGGTCTAAAGTGCAGTCATAAACGGTAACAGTTCTATGAAGTCTTGATGGCAGCAGGCCAGGAACCCATGCACAGATGACACCATGTGGATCATCAGTCTCTCCTCCCCTGTATTCAGTTATCCTTATTCATTTTCAGGTAAAATAGATTTTCTACTTTTCTTTGTCCTTTTCAATGGGGCTGCTAAGAGGCAGACTCCACTGGGTGAAGACAGCCTCACGGAGGATGGAAACAAAGCCTTAAAAGTCAGGAAGAACTGGATTGAAATCCCAGCTACGTAACCTTATGCCAGATTACTTCCAGAAGCCTCCGTCTTCTCATCAGTAGAATGGGTCATTGTGAATAGCTTTCATGATTGAGAAGCTTAAATGGGATAACATCTTAAAGCTCTAAACACAGTGGCTGATAAAGAAAGAACATTGTATGTTAATAAGGAAATAACCCTTCTGGTTTAAATTCAAAAGAGTTTAGAGGATATGGGGAGAGAAAAAGGAGGTTTGATGTTAAGCATTATACTCTACCTCCTTATCTATCTGCCTTTATAAAGACAGGAAGGACAGGTACCAAATAAAGTCTGAAGAAATGTGATCTCTCTAATATTATATATTTATATAGACAAGCCAAAATGTAACGCTGTGATGTTGGCATGGCAATCTAAGACCTAAATCAGGAGAGAACAAAACTGTCATAATAAGTAGCAAATCTGGAAAGATGGGAGCAGATGCAAAACCTTAAAGCCATTAATTTTCTGTCTATCAACACAGAGAGTACGAGAGGGTCAGTGTGTCTGTCATTTTAATACAGCCAACTGGCCCGGAGACCTGTCACGCTAATAAAGAAGTTACAGCTTAATTCCCGTAAAAATCTTCCTTTTCAATTGATAGCTTTCTAGAGATGCAGCTGGATATCCTCCCCCCCTTTCTGCCACAGGGAAAATGATATTTGTCCACTTACTAAATGACAATCTCTTGGCTGCTATACCCAGTCTGGAATTTGAGACCACGCTCCACCTAGATGCGCTGAACAGAACGTACAGGAGTCAGATCTCGGCTCCAGGGTGAGGCTGCTTCTTAGGCAGCCTGTCTGTCCCATTTTATTAGTAAGTGATAAGTAAATGCTTTAGACACTCTTCTTTCAAAAGAGGCTGTCCTGTTTTCTTTAGCCAGAAACATGTGATGCTTAAATTTCTAAAATTTTCTTTGTTGCGTTCATTCCCTTTTGTCTAGAGGCACATTCTATGGAACATTTTAGAACTGACTTCAGGAAACTATCATTTCTATTCATTTTCTTCTACAATATTATAACTTCTGTGACTATGATCTCACTGCCCCAATGAATAGCTACAGTTACAGTAGCAGAGCATTTCTTCTGCAGAACGTGGAAGTCTGCAGTCTCCTTTATTTTGCTCCGTGTCTTAAGAATCTGCTTTCTTAATGTTACTTCTGAAAGATCTTCATTGCAAAAGGTGTTTCTAGTGGAGTCTCGAGCTTAATCAATTGCCCATGAGTTTTCAGTCCTTAACAGGAGAAGATAGAGATAAGGTAATGCGTATTATGCGAAGTTAGCCAAAAGTGAGGCAGTGGAACGGCATCAGGGACCATCATCTCCCAGAAGAGTTGACACAATAGAGGCAGACGATTCGATGAGAGCATTTTCTTAACTAGGCCAAAAGTAAAATCCTGGGGACAAGATAATGTTCAGATTTGGGTAGCGGCCAAGAGGCAAGAATCCCAAGCCATCATGGCAGACTCTTGCTATATGTGTGTTTGCTGTACTCTAGAATTTGGATAAGTCTGACTCTTCTTGGAATGAAGGCAACCAGATCTATTTATTAAAGTAGCAAAGGAACCCATAATGTGCTGTGGCCTGAATCTTACCAACATCTGCTGTTTTCTCAGAACTGTAGGGACATCTACTCAGGCAATCAGGCACCATGAAGTTAGCTTACTGCGGGAAGTGTGGAAACGTGTGTCTTGTGGGGAGAGGGAAGGTCAGATATTGAGTTCAAAGAGGTGAGAGGAGACCCGCTGGGAAAGACGTTCAAGAAACAGAGCCGCGGTGTGCACCTGAGCGTGCTCACCCCACAGAGACACACACAGAACAACGCACGGGGAGGTCGAATGCGAAATCCCCACGGCATGCCTGGCTCCTAGGAATTGCTCAGCGCCTTATACACATTGTCCAGTAACTGCTTCCACTGCCACATTTAGCCCTCCGCCTACAATAGATGCAGAAATGAAGTTGTTTAGAAGCAATTACAAAGCGATATTTCAACTAGAACAAACGAATACAGCACAACCTTAGCATGGAAATGCCGAGGGGGGGTCACAGCATGAAGGAATCATCAGAGTCGGACTGAATTAATCACAAGAAAGTGCAGAGGGATGACGGCCAGCATGATAATCCCCTCGGGGCTGTGAGCAGTGCCTGCCCTACAAGAGACCCCTGCTGTCCTCCGCGGCATCAACTTCCAGAACAGACAGGGCACCCAGGAGGTGCGTGGCTGCTGCTCAGGACGCCCAAAAACAATCCTGCTGAGGAAACCATAGGCATAAAGAAAGTAACCACAATATACAGCCAAGCTAGCAAGCGATGACATAATACTGCATGGAAGAGGCAGTGTGCCAACGAAAACCCCTGGACCACAGAAGCCGAGGGCAAGATTCCAGTCCTCACTCTGCCATTGACTCGCCATGTTACCGGTGGGCAGCTTTTTATATTGTCAATTCTTTGAGACTCCACTAACTCCCCTGTAGAAGTAAACATTGATACTTTAATAAGATGTAATTTACAAGTACAGTATCTGGCACCGAATAGGCTCTCAACAAATGACCGATGTGCTCTTAGGTGTATAGGTTGACATCTATTAGGGCTGCAACATAGAGACCACAGTCCACGGGTATTAGGATACCCAGAGGCCAGAGCGGTCCCTGCTCACTAAGGATGGAAAATAGTTTTTTGTCAGAAGGGAAAAAGAGACAAGATGGAACACGTCAGTGAAAAGTCTCAATCATCTGCATTGCCCTGAAATTGCAAAGGGTCCTTTTTCTGTTCTGCCTCCCCCCATGAGGCCAAGGCCAGGCCACAGAAGCAGTCCTCTTTGCTGGTCCAGTGGCATTCCATCGCCAACACCAGCTCAAGGTATGGCGCATGGGCTGAGTGTAGTTCTGGAGGTATTTCTGGTCACCTCCAAATCCAAAGCATGTGGTAAGGGCAAACAATGAGTGACACCTTTGAAGACAAAGATGTATACCTCCAGGGTACCAGCAGTGGGATGAACGGTAGCCCCCCAAAAGATATGTCGAACTGAAGCCTGTGAATGGGACCATATTTGAAAGAAGAACCTTTACAGATGCCATCAAGTTAAGGATCTCGAGATGGTATCATCCTGGATTACCTGGGTTGGCCTTAAATTCAATGACAAACATCCTTATAAGACAGGAGACAAGCAGAAAAAGACAGAGGACAAGGCCATGTGAAGTCAAAGGCAGAGATTGGAGCTCACAGCCACAAGCCCAGGATTGCCAGCAGCCATCAGAAGGTAGGAGGGGTGTGGAAAGGATACTTTCTCGAATCTTCCAGAAGAAATTAACCCTGCTGATGCTGAGTTTGGACTTTTGGCCTCATGAACTGCAAAAGATCACATTTCTGCTGTTTTAAGCCTCCTGCTTTGTGGTAATTAGTTGCAGCAGCCCTAGGAAACTAAGATAGCACCCACTTAGGGGAAGGGATAAAGTGACAATGATTCTGGGAGAAGTGGATGGGCATCAGATACAGAGGTTACCCAGGAAATCTGTGTTCAATCTGCCTATGTAATATTTGGGTTATGAGCTGAGGTGTAGTTTACGTTAAGTAAAACTCTTAACATAATTTTGCAGAAAGAGTATTTGTCCTATGTTTCAGGTGTTCCCAAGAGTGTTAGAAAAAGAGAGACAGAAGAAATATTCCACATGGCAATATTCCATGAAATTCATTACCTAGGGAAACCTGTAGAAGATTGCAGATTATGATGCTAGAGAAGGAAGTAATGGTAGCTTTGGGAGCTTTCTGGCTGTGGACTGCGTATCTTGTGGTCAGTCTGACTCTCCTGAGAGGGTGTGTAAGGGACTGAGAACCCACTAGATCCATTTGTGACTGGAATCATGTTAATTTATACTGCAATGGTCTAGTCCCTGCCGATCCTTTAAGAAGGGGTTTAGAAATCAAGGATTCTATAAAGCAGTACAATTAAGCCAATAACATAAGTAGCAGTGAGGAGTTGCAGGCATCTATACCCACCATCACTCCCTTCCGGCCCAACATGGCACAGACCTAGGGCATCCCTGAGAGCTCACAAGGGAAGAATCAGCCATCTCTCTTTTCACGCGCATGGGGAGGATTCCATGGCGGCTCATGGGGACCATTTGGATGCTGAATTCTCTGTATTTCAAATTAACTCAGAGAAGCATATGGATGGCTGTATCGCACTGCCTCTGGGCATTTTAGACTGATAATGTGTTCCAGTTTAGTCAAATGCATCTTCAACGTTGCTGGGAGTTAATGGAGAGGAATCATGCACATTTTTAAAATTTGGCAAGACAAACAGAAGCTTATTTCTCAGTTCTGATACAATGGGTTTACCTTATGCCTTGTTTTCGCCAAATCTCGTTTCAGAAAACAGAGATACCATTAACAAGCTCCCCATGGTTCAGTCTTCCTTCACCTGGCCCATCTCACTTCTTTCCTTCTTCCCTTCCTGCTGCTCAAAGACAGAGGATCCCGAAAGGCGTGTAATTAATGAGCTCCATCTCTGAGCAGCTGGGGGTGGGTGGACCACGGGAGCCAAAAAGCAAAATGGTATTATCAAGGGGAGGATTTCAGATCATTTGTTCATTTGCCTTTCTGCTTCTGGAGGAACAGAGCGGGTGAAAGAACAGCAGGATGGACTCAGGCCATCATCCCACAGGGGACAGAGAAAAACAAAAAGAAGAACCCAGAATGGACAGCAGCAGGTATGGAAGGGCACAGATGGGAGGATGTATGCAATTTTGGGGGGAGCAGCAGAAGAAAAAGGCAAAACTGAAATAAACCCTGAAAATAAATATCCCAGGAAAAAGCAGCAAATCAAGTAAAGGGGAAAGGAGAGGAACAAGAAGTGAAGAAAGGCAACTTAAATGAACACAAGCAAAGGTATCTAGAATCACATGGGATTTCAAAAAGCCTGAAACAGCAGAAAAAGGGAAGGAGGTGAGGACCAAAGCTTTAAGACTTTCAAATCCGGCAGCCTAGGTGAGAGGAGTGGTATCAGTCAGCTCTTTCTGCAAAACAAACCACCCCCAAAGCAGTCAGTCGCTTAAAAAAATAACTATTGTTTATTCTCGTCTGTGAGGGTCACCTGGTCGCTGGTTCATCTGGGTTGGGCTTGTCTGGGAACCTCTGCTTCAAGCGGTGGGTCCTGCTAGCCTTCGCTCCCTGGCAGATTGCTCTCAGGTTTTTTCCACATGTGCTTCCTCAAGGACTAAGGTGAGACGGATAATAGCTACCCCAGAGTAAGGTGTTTCTATGGCAATGGTGGGGCTCAAGTGCTGAGCCATTTCAAGCTTCTGTTTACATTACATCTGCTAACATCCCGTTGACCAAATCCTGTCTCACTAGCAAGCGCAAGATGAATGTGTCAGAAAATACACTCTTCTCGTGGGGGTGGTAGGGAGGGAGTACACAGTGGAAGAATATTCTAATCAATCGCAGGAGTGAATGAGGAAGAATAATTAGGAAGTTATCACAGGAGGGCACTGAAACTGTGGCAAGACCGAATGAGGGACAGTAATGCACATATAATAGCACCAAGATATACCTTTATATGCTGTGTATTTACAAGGCCAAAGAACATCACACCCTCACCGGCATTTCCACTTTCCTCCTCTCTGATTAACTTGTACTGGACAAACATGTGGCCATGTGAAGATGGGCCAACCCACGGTCAGGTCATACCCAAATCCCGTATTACACAGTGCTTTTTCCACTCACGCTAGTTCTCTGATTCAGTCTCTGAGTATTGATTTTCATCAGCAAACACATTTACAATGCCATGCAAATTAATGTACCACGTAGAATCAGAGTGGCTAGGTTGGCTTATAGAAATATTTTAGTAGGCATAATGTGTGAGATTTATAAGACTGCAAAACAAACTACGGTAGAGTATAATCAAGGGCAGAGCATATGCAAAAAGAAATTGTCAAAGGCTTGAAACTATTGAGCTGTTGGGTCACTGTGAACAGGAAAGAAAAGAGAACATCCCTGCAGTTTTCCCTAACACATGTAATTAGGGAAAAGTCAATATGATCAAATTATACCACTTTCTCATGGATAGGCCAAATTACATAACTCAAAATGTGTCAGAAGGCAACATGCCATGGTTTCAGCTTAGCTGCAATATTGACATTTAGTCTCTGACATGCTACTTCAGTTATTTGTGCCTCAGTTTCCAATTTTTGAAATGAAGTCATTCTACTAGTTAACCTGTAAGGTTCCTTCTGGCTTCTGCAGTCAAGTTTTAATTAAGCATATATTTGTGACTTGATACTTGGGGTACTAAGATGAAACAGTGACGGTTCTGCTCTCAAGGAGTCCAAAACTTAGTGGGGTGGGATGCAAAACATATCATATAAATTTAACGCGGCAAATGCCATGTAGAGAAATATTTAGGAGGCCTTGGGAGGTCAGGGGAGAAGGAAGCCCAGGGCCACAGGCAGGCTGAAACCTGTATTGAGTCCTGAAAGATGGATGGCAACTAATCCATTGAAGGGGGGAGAAAAAAGCATCCCAGGTGGAGACACAAACAACACAGGAATGGAGGCAGGAAAAGGCCTGATGTGTGGTGGAAATCAGCAGTGTAGAGTCTGAATCAGGGATGAGCCTAGAAAAGAAGCTGAGGGCTCTGCTAAAGAGTCAATAGTGAGACACTGAAGAACTTTCAGTGAAAAAGTAGCAGGGTGGGTTTGCATTTTTTCCACAGCTCACACCACTGAAAGAAAGATAGGCGTACAAAGCTAGATCTTAGGGGTACAAACCTAGAGGCAGAGAAACCAAATGAGAACAGTTGAAATATAACCAATACGAGAACATAAGAATTCAAACAAAGGAATTAATAGTAGAGACAGGGACGGGCTTCCCTGGTGGCACAGTGGTTGAGAGTCCGCCTGCCGATACAGGGGACACGGGTTCATGCCCCGGTCCGGGAAGATCCCACATGCCGCGGAGCGACTAGGCCCGTGAGCCATGGCCGCTGAGCTTGCGCGTCCAGAGCCTGTGCTCCGCAACGGGAGAGGCCACAACAGTGAGAGGCCCGTGTACCGCAAAAAAAAAAAAAAAAAAAAATAGTAGGGACAGGGAGAGGGAACAAGGTCAGTAAATATTTAAAAAGCAAAATTAAGGGAGATTATCAGTTCACTTTGGGACATGTTAAATTGACTTGTCAGTGGAGAATCCAAGAAGAGATACCAGCAAGCATTGTCATTTACTTGTAATTAAGAAACAGGAAATCAAGATCCCTTGAACGACATCAAGGACAGACATGGTGTTAGAACTGGGAATTGTTCTTCTTAGCGGACATCAATGGGAGGTGAGTTTCAGGAAGCTCTAGGCAACAACATCTATGTAATGAGAAATTTTAAGACATCTATTTCTTATACATAAAAGTCAGTATAAAAAAAACATTGTTTTAAATTAAAATCAAATTGTTACCAGATTTTTCCAAATTAGTCTTTTCAAAGGTATAAATTTTATGTGAGCTTTTATAATACAGTATTCTTGTTATTAGCTAGCAAATAATTGGTATTTTATTTATTTATTCCATTTGATTTTGCTTTCTGGGTCTGTCTAATGTTGATTTACTCCTAAGGAAACATCACACTCACACACACTCACACACGTTCTTCTGACTGAAGTCTTTTGAAATACTCTATGCCCCACAGAAGAAAGAGAATCAATATTCCCTTTTCATTTTGCATCTTTCTCTGGCTACTGTGGGAAAACATGAAAAAATCGATATTACAAAGAATGATGCCCCAAGACAGCAGAGGCAGGAATGCTCAAAGAGAGAAGGACTGTGACTTTCCACGCAGGCACGTTTCCTCCTGATACAAAGGAAATGAAAAAGCCCAGGTCATGCACTATGTGTGTTGCCATGCCAGCAGATGAAAAAAGAAAAAGTGGAAAGATTTAAGATAACTGGGAAGGGTCTGAAAAGGCATACTAGCACGTCGTGGGGGAAATCATGCAACATTTGCTTTTTAGTGTCTAATGACAAAAATCACTTAAAGGAATATCTGGGAATAAAACAAACACCTTTTACTAGTAAAACTCCCTCCACAGTATATCAATTTATGGTTCTATTCCCTAAAGGGTCATGACGTAAAAATTCACATGAACTGCTAACATGCAAGACGAAATTGAGCTATTTGTAATGAGGTGGATAGATCTAGAGTCTGTCATACAGAGTGAAGTCAGAAAGAGAAAGACAAATACCATATGCTAACACATATATATGGAATTTAAGGGAAAAAAATGTCATGAAGAACCTAGGGTTAAGACAGGAATAAAGACACAGACCTACTAGAGAATGGACTTGAAGATATGGGGAGGGGGAAGGGTAAGCTGTGACAAAGCAAGAGAGAGGCATGGACATACATACACTACCAAACGTATGGTAGATAGCTAGTGGGAAGCAGCCACATAGCACAGGGAGATCAGCTCAGTGCTTTGTGACCGCCTGGAGGGGTGGGATAGGGAGGGTGGGAGGGAGGGAGACTCAAGAGGGAAGAGATATAGGAACATATGTATAACTGATTCACTTTGTTACAAAGCAGAAACTAACACACCATTGTAAAGCAATTATACTCCAATAAAGATGTAAAAAAAAAAAAGAAAGTGGAGAATAATAATAAAAGAGATAACATTCAAAAAAAAAAGAAGGGTGGATACTTGTAAAATGTGCTGTGAAATTATTTCATCATGATATTTTGAGATTTCTAACAGAAATATGCAAATCTAAGTTATCAGTTTTAATGAGTTAAAGACCCTAGAGTAAAGGCTTTGCTGTGTTATAGAGAAGTAAAGACCTCTGTTGCGCTGCTAAAACCCCAGAGAAGGCATGTTTTCCTGAGACATTCCAGAAAGGTTGATAGTGGCTCAGAGGTGTTGCATGAATTCTGCGGTACAACTTAGTAGAGGTGGGTGACAACTGAGGTTGGGCTCACAACTTGGCATGTCCCCTCCTGTCTCTTATCCATTGGTACTTTCCTTCTGGATGGGGGAGTTCTGTGCTTCTCAAATCTGCTACAGAACTGCCCATGCTGCATTTTACCAATAAAACTGTTCAGGTTCCATTCCCAGAAATTGTTTCAGTGTTTGATCACATGCATTCTCCAAAAATAAAAGGCAAATCAAAAAACTCAGTTGGTAATTTTTTTTGCATAGCCAGGGTTAAAAACCAGAAAGAGAAAAGATGGAAGGAAAAGGGGAAAAGACAACAGAAGGAAGGGAACCAAGTAAGCTCACTTGGATGGATCCTTACCCTTATGTATTGAGACCGCTCCAAAATTCTGGGCGATACTCTGTTTTTGGCCATTTCCTTCCCATTCCCATACCTAAATAGAAGTCCATGTGGTAAGTATACTCCCACAGTGGATCTGATGTGCCACGTCTTGCCAATTTTAGTAGAAGCAGTGGGATGCAGAAAGCTACCTATAAGCAGGACATCACAAAAAACTGTTGCCTAAATCTGAACTCTACTGGAGTTAAGAGTTATGTGCCAGGTGGGGAAATAAAAAGGAACAGAGGATAAAAACTGATTCTAGGTAGTGGTGAGTTATTCCAAAGTACAATTCCAGGAGCAAATGTTGTTGAGTCAATTTTAAAAACAATTATAGACACCGTGTTTCCAGGAAAACCTTCTCCAAGGTTCTCTAAAGAGACTGCAGGTTGAACATCTACTGAAGAGTCATTTTTACTGCTGCAATGACTCAGTTGAGAGGGAAGTTGGTGAAATTCTCTTCTATTTTCCTTTTACGCCAACTAGTTTACTGATTTATCTTATAATACTGGATAAACTGGTTTTCAAAAATGGTAAAAATTTCAGGGCTCCTGTTCCTCTTGTGCAATATTTAACCACCTTTAGTGGTCTAGGGCTACTCCTACTTTCCTCCACCCAGATTGCAATTTATAGTGGCTGGTTTTGTTGATTTCCTCCCCTATAGCTTGATTTGATATTTTGGATATGAATCAAAGAAAATTAATGAGAGTTTCAGTCTAAGCAAAGGATCTCTACATATAATAACCACAGATATTGAGCTAGACCTATCTGCAGTTATTTTCAGTTAGAAGTAGCTATAGGTGAAAAAGACAACATAAAGTCTCTCCCTTCACACACCCAAACCAGTGTAATTTTTTTTTTTTTAAAGAAACTGGCATTGGCTAAATTTTCTAGGATGTATTTTTAAAGAAATAATCTCTAAGGACTGCCAAAGGGTGACTGTTATAGACCTGGCTCTCTTGCGGGAAGTAAAATGGCAGAGTCCCAATAATAATTAGGTAGTTGAAGCAACTGTTTTATACATAATCTACGTCTCTACCATTCCGACTTTTGCCTTCATTACACAGGCATTTTATCCTAGATTCCTCTTCTCTTATCAAAATCATTGATCACTCATCTCTCCTCAAGTTTCTTCTGTTTTGTGGATGCAACTATGAAAAAGTTGCATGATAATTTGGAAGGGAAGCATATTATTTTAGTATATTGTTTGGAGTTCCCGGGCTAATAAAGAGCTCTCACTAGGTCTGTAAGTGTCAACCCAACAGTATAAAATTAAATGAGGGGGCTGTCACAGTTTGGGTTCCCCAGGAAGCTGACTCTGAAATGAAGACTTACAGGCAGGCAGATAATGAGGCAGCCCTCTTGGGATCAAAACCCCTAGAAGAGGAGTGAGGGAAGTAAAATTGGGCAGAAGATTGAAATCCAGCTGTGACACAGCCTCAAAGGAGGTCGAAAACAACTCCACAGGGAGTTTGAAACTAACATGACCTTGCAGAGGGTGTGAGTTGGACCCAAGGGGCCAGACCTTTGTTCCCCCAAGCTGCTGGGTCATTGGACGTGTACCAGCTAAAATGCAGGCACAGCCTTGGGCTCCCTCCAGCTGTGGCAGTGCCCAGAGGGGCTGGTAGCTGTTTCTGCTCTACAGCACTTCCGGCACCGTGGAGGTGTGGGTTCTACACTCTTAAGTGGGGGATCTGGGTGGTGTCTCCCTGCATCGACTGCATTATCTTTAGTGATTCAGTGATGGCTGAACAACCCCAACTGTTCAGGCTCATCTGTGAGCAAATTTACGTGGTCCACCATGCTTTACTTAATGAAAAGGATGAACAAGCCCAATCTGAGGGTCATAATATTTGTTGCCTTGTTATTGCTAACTGGAGGGCTCAGAGCCAATCAACTGACAGCTAAGTCATCACCCATCTCTGGATCATCAGGGCTTGAACAACTCTCCTCCCACGATAGGATAGTATTGAAATCCAACAGACAACAATTTAACTGTACCTTCTATTACCAACTCCATAAGGACAAAGTGTGATTACATATTAATATTTTTGCATGTAGCTGTGAACTTACTTTCTTTGCTCATTTCAGCTGAAGTTTATTGTCTGAGCATCCGTCGTTTGGAATGGGCGAATGGGTACACACGTTTAAGTGGAGATTTTTTTTTTTTTTTTCCTACTGCTTGAGCTTTCTGCAGAAGGAAAGAGCTTTCTACTTTTGAGCTTTACGAGAAACACCCACGGAAGAGCTCTGAGTGGTGTAGAAAGGTGGGTGCTGTACAACCCGGAAAGCCCAGTGGCTTCTTTCCCAGTGATGGGGGCTGGCAACTGGAAACCCAGGGAGGCTGAAGTTGTTATTAATGAGAGTGTTGGACGGAGAGAAACAGCTTGGATCCCGAATTGAGTTACCTTCATGTATTTCATCCCCGATTCAGATTTTTAAAGATTATCAAGGTGTGTTTCTTACTGCTTCTGTCATCGTGTGGTTATATAGTCACATGAACATGGGGCTGCTTGGCTGATGTGCCACGTGATGGAGCTGAATGAGAGGAGTCTTGAAATAACACTTTGCATGAATTTATTACAGGAAGGATAGTCAGTTGCAGAAAACTGAACCCTGAATTTTCCTTCTAGCTGTTCCATAAAAGATGGTCAGAATGTCAAGGTTTTTCCAGCAATAATATTTCTTGAGCTCCTGTGTTTATCTGTAAGCTCTCCTCTGCCACTGCACTTTTTCTGCAGATATCAGCATATTCTCCACAGACTGATGATTGCTCGCATTAGCCCGTGGTATTCATCTCAAGAGCTCATCAAGCACCATTTGTCTCCTCTGAGCTTCTGATTTTTTAAAATGCCTTTACCTTCCTCCCCAGGCTCTTAACTACAGGTTTTTCTGTAAAGACATTTTTTCAGTATATTGGACATCACACAACTATTTTGTCTTTGGTTAGACTAAAGCTCTCTGGGAAGTCACTTGCTGCTTTGTCATTAACAGAGCTAGTGGAAGAAGGAGAAGGGGGGTTATGAAGGGCTTTATTCCCCTGGGTTTTACAAGTAACTTTTTGATAGAGATCAGAAGCAAATGATTAAAGGAGAACTGATAATGAGCAATGTGAAATTAAGATCAAATGTGCTTGTGACTTGCTGGCTGCAACAATAAAAACAACAGCAAAAATTAATAAATCAGAGAGGAAGTTAAAACAGGCTACCAGAAACTTGCAGGAAGCACATGTGATTGAGTGCTGAAGGCAGTGAAAATGAACTTGGGGGATGGAGTGCAGGAGGAGGGTCCCCTAGAGGGACAGCAGCCTTTGCTGCAGTGGCCCAGCCTGCCCTGGCCTGAGAAGCATGAAGTCCAAGGCTTCAGGAATAATGATTCTTAGATCCTTAACTACCTGCAAATCTTCCATGTGATGGAAAGGAGGTGCTATCGAGGGCAGCATCTGGAAAAGCCTTCAATGGATAAGGTATCTGAGTTGGATAACTGGAGTTCTTGGATCTGTTGTGGTTCCAACATCCCTGGCTAAGCCCGAGTTCAGGAGGGAGTTAGGTGTCCTGAATTGTATGTTATTTAAAAAAAGTAATTGTCATGCAATTCTATGCAAATAGAATGCCAACAGAGAAATTTTAAAATTTAGACATATTGGTTCTTATGCTACTGCCAAGAAGAGTGGCATCTGTAAGGACTTTCATGAATCGCATGTCAATTTTCTTTCATTAGCTTATTTGGTTCTCATTACAATCACCTGGTATTTCCAATGTATGGATGATGAGACAGAAAACTCAGAGAAGTTAAGTAACCACACTCCTGGAGAAGATTTCCAGCTCAGCAGAAAAGTTACCTTAGAACAGTCCTTTCAGTTTTAACATTGTTTCAGGTGGGGGACAAGGTTAAAGCCATCACAGGCCTGAATATTCAGAAATGATTTTAGTTTAAACAATTTAAACTGCTCTTGTGTACCGCCAGACCAGGCATCAAACCACGTGTGCCAACCTTTGATTTGGAGACTAAGATCACTGCAGACGTATATGGCCTCATCTCTAGGCATTTTTAAAGTGGCTACACATAAATGCAATCCAACTACGCAGGAGCAGAGGAAAGGGCTCACTTAGGATCAACAGTTAAAATACAGGACAGCCAGATAAATATGAATCTTAGATAAACAAAGAATATCTGTTTAGTATGAATCTGTCCCATGCAATATTCAGGACATATTTATGTAAAAAATACAGGGTATCATGCATTTTTATTTGATGACAGGGTTGCTCTGGCAACCCTCATAAAAAATGTTCACCCTCATCCTTCTTTCTGATCAGCATGGAAAAGAGTTTGTCTAGTCTTATGGCACAGGAAGGGTGCTCACTCTGAGCTGTCTATCCAGATGCCCAATTCACTTTGCAAAATATATGTTCCAGGTAACTGTTCTTTACAACCCTGGGACCTCACTTTCTGTATCTAATTATCCTCATGCTCTGAGAGCAGTTACCACCCTGTGAAGGAGATCTGAAGTGGAGTTGGGTAGGGTGATATCTGCAGGGCTTATGAGTATGTTACCTCCACAGTAAACAGACACAACTCACGGGATGAAACACGAAGCAACTTAATTTTTGTTTCCCACCATCTTCTGAAAAAAAAAACACAACTGTTTAGAGAAGGATGTTCTTCCTTCTCTAGTAAATAAAATGTCTTGATACTTTAAGTCATCAGATATAGTACTGCTTCCTAAAATCTAGAGTATTGATTCCTATATAATAATCAAAACTTCAAATGTGATCTGAGGTTAAAACCTCTTTCTTTTGCCAGCTGGTGCTTTTTACAGGTGGGGAAACGGGCGTGGGCAGCCTTCTTCCTTTATTCCCCCCCCTACACCCCGGCCCCCCTGTTAACTTTAGGTTCGGATGCTATTTAGGTCAAAGAGATGGAAGGAGGCACAAGCCAGAGAAACAAGAAAGACAGCTTCGTGCTCTTGAGCACAGCTCATCTTCAAACTATATTTATGGAGCATTTTTGTGGATTCTTTGAAGACCCTCTGACCTCACACCATCATAGGACACTTCCCACCTGTGCCTTTTTACAGGTGATGTGTTTCCTCTGGTACATAACTTGCTCCCTCAGTTGACCCAGGAATCTGGCAGTATCTTCAGATTCTCTCTGCCAAGGTCTCCTTATGCCCCTGGGCAGCCCCATTGGACAGAACCCAAGATGATCCTATTTAAGTTTTTTTTTCCCCAATTTCTGGTCCATGGGTACCACTCTTGCATCCTTTGCTCCTAATAAACCAAACCCTAACAGAGCAACAACCTTCTCTTTTCTCCACAGTACAAGCTGCTAAAACATTTCCAATCTCCTGTATTATTTGGGTGGGCCAATATATTCCCCAAATGAAAAAAAAGAGAAAGAAAAATCAAGCCAATATAATCCTCAACTGCAAAAAATATATATTTTTGAAGTTCTTGGAATAGTCTTATTGAAGCTTTTCTCACTAGGCTTGAAGTGAGAGGCAAATACTTCCCCCAGTATTGGGGGATGGGATTCACCATATACCAGTGCCTGTCTTCGAAAAGTTTGCTTTCAAAACAAAAACAACTTTCTACAACCCTTTTAGACTAACAATATGAAGAAGGGGTTTAAAGAGTTCTCTAAGTGATCACAGCTTTCCTGTTTGAACTTTCTGTAGGGTGAGCTCCATGGAATGTGACATCACTGACCTATGTCTTAGCTGGAAGAGAGGGAAAGAGCCACAATTTAACACCCTATTACTCTGGGAAAATGTGTTCTGCCACTAAGATAACACACGTATTCAGAGTGTGCACCGAGCCAGGGCCTCAATCCGGTGAACGCTTTGGGGTTCTCAAAGGGTTTCGGGCTATTTTACCCAAGAAAGGCTTCATGTTCTTGAAATTTCTAATAAGCGGGAGTGCTCTGGCCTCATACGTTCTCCTATGTCATGCATGGGCTCTTTCTGATGTAGGATGCACATATAATCAACCAAACCACTCAAAAGCCCTTCTGTGAAAGTATACTGCAAAAAACCACTGCAAGCGCCTGAAGGGCTAAGGGAGTCATTTCCAGTCATGGCTTTCAAGAGCACTTATAATTTAAATTATAAGAGCGTTCTAGATTCCCCAAATAACGTGTGTTATAAATGCCTTGCTATGGAAAAAGTTGACCAAGTCCAGCACATTTTAATCAGTGAGTCAATATGCTTCTAAGGAACACGCACGGACCCCTGAGTACATTCTCAAGGAGGCTGCCAAGTACCCTGACTTTAACCAGCTAACATATGCAACGCTCTACTTCATTACCTCACTGTTGACTGGTCCCAGTGGAGGCTGCAAAACAAAAGCATTAGGACCCACCAAGGGAAGCCACCTCTGTTGAGAACTTCGCTCTCAGTCAATGACACTGAGGAACTGGCCCTGGGCATCGCTTGCTAGCTCTTTGCAGAGCTGGCCCAGCCATAGCCCAACAAGATGGCAAAATGTAGGCAATCGTGACCAGCCTTTCTTGCTCTTTTTCATTGAGATTATATCAGAGTTGGTTAACCAGTAGGGATTAATGCCAGGAAGTTCTGGGTCCATGCATCACGGCTCTTCAGCTTTCCGCTGTTGTATGACTGCTCTGGGTTTCATTTTTCCCATCAAGGAATTGGAATAGTAACAGTACCTACCCCCAGGTCGGTTGGAAGGAATGAGTAAGGTAATACATATAGATAGCTCAGGAAAATAAATGCTTACTACATGCTGAATATGATTTATTTTACTACTAAAATAGGTTATTTACGTTAGTATAGCTCCAGTCTTCCACTCTGAGTGGCTTGTAACCACTGCCTATGTTAGTGGGCCAAGTTACAGTTCACAAAACACTTTCACACACATTACAGATAATCCCACCACCAATAGATTTTAGTGTATTTCCTTACATTTTATTTTTAAGAATTGGAATCATTCAGTTTGCATCTATGTATCCTACTTTTTCCATATAACACAATTTTAATATTCCTCACATCATTAAGTATATTTCAAAACAAGTTTTAAAAAGCTGTGTTTTCCTTCCTACGGACATACCAACCTTCATTTCACTAGTCCTCTGGTTGAGCAATAAGACCTTACTCTTAGTTACCTTTTTTTTTTTTTTTTTTTTTTTTTTTTTGCGGTACGCAGGCCTCTCACTGTTATGGCCTCTCCCGTTGCGGAGCACAGGCTCCGGACGCGCAGGCTCAGCGGCCATGGCTCACGGGCCCAGCCGCTCCACGGCATGTGGGATCTTTCCGGACCGGGGCACGAACCTGCATCCCCTGCATTGGCAGGTGGACTCTCAACCACTGCGCCACCAGGGAAGCCCCATTAGTTACCTTTTTTATATCATACATAATGCTGCAGTGAACAGCATTAAACAATTCCCTGACCATGTTTCTGATTATTTCCTTAGTACACACCTAAAAAGGGTATGGACAGTCTTAAGGCCCTTGACACACTGCTGAAGTACTTTCTAGAAAGTTTATTCCACTGTTCAATTTTTATAAGGTTTCTTAAATTTATTTCCTCAACTAATTGCAAGATCTATTTCTTTAAATTGTGATAAAATACATGCAACATAAAATTTACCTTCTTAACCATTTTTTAAGTGTGCAGTTCAGTAGTGTTATGAATACTCGCATCATTGTACAACGGATCTCCAGAACTTTATCATTTTGTAAAACTGAAACTCTGTACCCATTAAACAACAATTCCCCATCTTCCCTCCCCCCAGCTCCTGGAAACCACCATTCTACTTTCTGTCTCTATGAATTTGATTACTCTAGGTACCTCATATAAGCGGAATCATACAGCATTTGTCCTTTTGTGACTGAATGATTTCATTGAACATAATCCAGTGCTATAATTTTAGTGTTTCAAATTCTGATAATCCCTCACCCAAAGAAACACTGTCTCATGACAATTTGACCAAACAGGAGAAATTTGTTTATGTTAATGAGTTTGTACACATTGTAGCAGCTGTTTATTTTTCTCTCCAATCATCCAAGGCTTCTGAGTGTGTCATCGTGATGTGCGTATAGGTTCCAAAAGGGAACCAACTACCAGGGGGAGAAGAGGTGGCTGTGGGGATGGGAAAAGACAAAGAAATTAAAGTGTTTACAGATCCTGACAAATGGACATGGGCTTTTGGATTCTTCATCCAAAATCAACGCAGAAAGAATCAGAGAGCTGAAAAGAAAGCATAGATCTAAGGCCCTAGTATTTAAAAGGTGTAACCATCTGGGGAAGACTAAAGGCTGTTGGGAAGTGGTATGTGTGAGTCCTGTTGGATGCATATGGGGGCAGGGAGCTGCTGCATCCCAGGAGGAAGGTGCTGGTGTGGCCATGATGCAGTGACTTTGTTATGTTCACGTTTCTCCTGTTCCTTTCCAGGAAACCATCTTTGCTTCCCCATCAGAATCTTAGAGATGAAAATGACTAGATAAAAAAGGAGCACAGGGCTTCCCTGGTGGCACAGTGGTTAAGAGTCCGCCGGCCAATGCAGGTGATACGGGTTTGTGCCGCGGTCTGGGAAGATCCCACATGCCGCGGAGCGGCTGGGCCCATGAGCCATAGCCACTGAGCCTGTGCGTCCGGAGCCTGTGCTCTGCAATGGGAGAGGCCACAACAGTGAGAGGTCTGCGTATCACTCACACACACACACACACACACACACACACACACACACACACACAAAGGAGCACAATCATAAGAAAAGAAAGATAACACATTGAATAGCAAATACAACTTGAAGCCTAGTTACTGAGATGAGAGACCAAAAAAGAATCAGATAAATAAATGCAAGGAAATATGGAAAAGATAAGCAATCTGAAGCAAGAACAGTAAGTCATAAAGCAACCCAAGTGGACATATTAGCTACAGAAAATATAATAACTGAAATTAAGAACGCAGTGGATGGGATAAATAGAGGAATATCAGAAAAATAAATTAGTAATCTGGGAAGCTGCTTTAGGAACTGCTTCAGATTATATCAGAAAAGGATAGAGAGAAAATATAAAAGAAAAGCTAAGAGGTATGGAGGATAGAGCAGAAAGAATCAGATTGATATCAGACTTGTTAAACAACACTGGAAACAAGAAAGACGATAAAGTAATGTTTTGAAAGAATCACAAAGAAAATTTTAAGAAATCAGTAGAGGTGACCATAACATAATGGGGAAAAGAAGGACTTTTTAGTATCTTATCATCTATGTAAAGAAAAATAAACTGGATCACTTCCTAATACCATCTGTAGATAGAGGTGGACTCCAGATGGATTAAATAACTAAAGTGAGAAAATGAAATTATAAATTTAGAAGAAGAAAATATATGAGAACATCTTCATGACCTAGAGGTGAGGAAGGGTGTCTTGAAAACTCAAAAGCACAAACTAAGAGTTTAAAAATCAATTAATATGAGTGTATCAAAATTAGAAGTCAGTGATCAAGAAAGGATATAATGAAAAAATCAACGGATAGGAGTTTAATGCTCAAACCCATTGGTAATATAGAAACAGAAATTAAAATAGCAATGGACTATTTCTTTATGCTCAGGAACAGGAAAGCTGAGTTATGCCTAGTATTAGTGGAGATGTGCGGTGGAGGCCATAGAAATATTCATATGTTATTGATGGGAGGAAGGGTGGGTGCAGCAATTCTGGAAGTCAGTCCAGCAGTTCTGCTTCTAGGTTCCACCAGAGAGATCCTCACACAGTTCTGCAAGGGCTGTGTTGTTTGTGGTGACAGGGAGCTAGAGCCAGTCAATGGCTGAGTCAGACCCACATATGGAACTCCAAGGAGGGGAGAGCAGCAATGGGCTAGATTTACCCCTAGCAACATGGGTAGGACTTTAAAATATCATGCTAAGCAGAGAAAAATAAACAAAGCAAAAAGGGAAAAAAAGGAAAAGGAAAGGTGTTTTACTTCGTTTGGGCTGCTATAACAAAATGTCATAGACTGAGTTGCTTATAAACAACAGAAATTTCTCACAGTTCTGGAGGCTGTGACCAAGATAAAGGTACTGGCAGATTTGGTGTCTGGTGAGGACTTGCTTCCTGGTTTGTGGACAGTCCCTTCTAGCTGTAAACTCACATGGTGGGAGGGTGAGGGGTCTCTCTGGGGCACTGGGTCTCTCTCTTTATAAGGGCACTAATCCCATTCATGAGGGCAGAGACGTCATGACTGACCTAATCACCTCCTCAAGGCCCCACCTCCAAATACCATCACACTGAGGATTAGGTTTCAACATAGAATCTTGGGTAGACACAAACGTTCAGACCATAGCAAAAGTTTAAAAAGAGAGAGAAAAGGATAAGATCTAGCAGAAAAACATTTGTGTACATTAAAGTTATATTCACAAGATAACACAAAAACTATTTTCAAAGAATATATCAAAATAAGTCATTGGGCTTCCCTGGTGGCACAGTGGTTGAGAGTCCGCCTGCCGATGCAGGGGACACGGGTTCATGTCCCGGTCCGGGAAGATCCCACATGCAGCGGAGCGGCTGGGCC
Source organism: Delphinus delphis (assembly GCF_949987515.2). Lineage (NCBI taxonomy): Eukaryota > Metazoa > Chordata > Mammalia > Artiodactyla > Delphinidae > Delphinus > Delphinus delphis. The sequence continues at coordinate 41,883,871 of NC_082697.1, read as the reverse complement.
CGTGAGCCATGGCTGCTGAGCCTGCGCGTCCGGAGCCTGTGCTCCGCAACGGTAGAGGCCACAAGAGTGAGAGGCCCGCATACCGAAAAAAAAAAAAAGTCATTATAACAGAATGTTTGCATATGGAGAGGGTGTGGGGTTGGGAACAGGAGCTGGTTATGTATAAGAGGGAATTGAATGATGAATTAAGCCCTAAGTCCCTTTCACAGACCAAGGATAACGGTGGGCCAGGGTATCAGGAGTCTTAATCACTCAACCTTCTATAACAAGACAGACAAAGAGACAAACGTAAGAGAGCTAATGCTTACTGACGCAGCCTACTTTTACTTTTCATTTAAAAGTCATTTATTACTTCCTTTTCCATGAATTTTTTTTTAATTGAGGTATAGATGTATAATACTATGTAAGTTTCAGGTGTATAACATAGTACTTCATAATTTTTAAAGGTTATATTCCATTTATACTTATTATAAAATATTGGCTATAGTCCCTGTGCTGTACAATATATCCTTGTAGCTTATTTATTTTATATAGTAGTTTGAACCTCTTAATCCACTACCACTATTTTGCCCCTCCCCCTTCCCTCTCCCCACTGGTAACCACTAGTTTGTTCTCTGTATTTTTGAGCCTGTTTCTTTTTTGTCATATTCACTGTTTTATTTTTTAGATTGCACATCTTAGTAATATCCTACGGTATTTGTCTTTCTGAGACAGCTTACTTTTTACAGACCCTGTGCTAAGAGTTTTATATTGAGAAACTCATTCACTTCTTCTTCCAGCTGCATAAGGAATTTATGGTTCTCTTCCCTTCATGAACAATGACAGAATGGCTCACAGAGAGGAAGTAATGTGGCGGGGTCTCATTACGTGTATGGATGGGAACAGCCCATCATCAAATTCCTAAGCCCTAGGCACCATCACAAACTGCTTTCCTGAAATCTCTTCATAAGGATATCAGCGCCAACCACAGAAGATGCAAACACACGGACAGATGTGTGTATTGTCACCACAACGCTGCAGCTGTAGCACGGTTTTGCTATCATTCCTTCTGTGGGCTGTACCACCCCATCCTTCACCGCAGACCTCAGACCTGGGGGCAGAGGAGGGCCAGCCACACACAGCACCAGGAAGTGGCTTCCTCCAGCCTCTTTAAAAGATGTCAGATGCCTCCTATGGTGCGTGGTACAGAAAGCCGATATGAAATGTTTAAAATGTGGGCACGTTGATCAATGCTCCAAAAAAAAAAAAAAAAAAAAAAATCTGCTTTCAGAAAAATGAAAGAAACCTACCAATAAAGAAACTGAGAAATAGCCATTCAGATGAAAGTGAAATGCTGACACAATGCCAATTTCAACTTAAGAAAATAGACCACTTCTTGGAGGGTGAAATTTCCATGCCCTCAGGCGTTACTCCTACAGAGTGAGCCTGGTCCTGATGCATCTGGTCTTAATAAATCTTATTCCATATTCCTTAGATTACTATTAAAATAGGGCTACAAGGAGTGTCTCTTATGAACACAGGGACGATTGCAAGTAATTACAGGGAAGAACAATAATGTCTGCCTTTGTTACGAGGGCAGTTTACAATCGGCAGTAAATGCCATGGTGCCAATATATGCGGTAGGGGATGGGGCACTAGAGAATTCGAGATACAAATCAGATTCTGCAAGCAGAAAAAGCAAATGGCAGTACCTCACGTTATCAGTACTTCTCCCTAATAACGAGGGTAAGTGCCAGAGTCTCATCCCAAGAAAGGGAAGCTTAAGCCAGAGTGCTTTCATCAATCTGCCATGAGAGACTCAAGGTGTCAGGATTAAGTCCTGCAGGGTCACAGCGTGAGATGATGATAATGTGCAAAGACAACCCAAGCATCAATATTCCAAAAAGCAACTGGATAATTGCTTCATATCACATCTAACACACGATGATAAAGAACGTCAGAGTAATTACTCCTAGGTTACGGGGGACGGCCGCACTGCAATTATCATCCTGGCCTGGGCTGGTATGTGTGGCTTGCGTGTCTCTCTCACTGCTGCTGTACTACCTCCTTGCAGAGATGTCACTCAGATTTGTAGATTTACCCGCGGGCGGCGGGGAGGGGGCACAAGGGTTCCTTCTGAACTACAGAGATTGAAGTGCACCGATTAATGTTTGCGTCTTACTGGTGAAAGCTCGAATCCATGTGACAAAGGCTGACAAGAAAGGCAAGTTTTGCAAAATGAACCTAGGCCCAGATGCATCCTCTGGATTTTTTCAACACTCTTCCGCGATCCCTGTGTACCCTATTCCTGAGATTTTGCATAATAAAGACAATTGAGACAAGGGCTCTAAATAATGTTTCCAGCTTTGCCATGGAAAAATAAATAAAGCTTACGGGAATCGGGGAGCTTTTGTTAAGTTCAATCTCTCCCTTTCACAGTTTTCTGGGAGGGGATCATACTATCTGTAGAACTCATTACTGGGAGCTTCGGCAAGAGTTGGACAATGGGAGGTAAAACAAGGGAGGAAAGAGAAGCTTTCTTGACTATGAGTGTTAAATTAGCATCCCTGGGCCAGTCTGAGAAGTCAGAGGTAAACATGATCAGTCTGGGTGGTACGTGTTTTTCTGTTTTGGGACTAAGGGCAAACTCTGCCTCTGTGTTTTTCAATGTCAGCAGAAACATGCAACTTTTTTTTTCCCCACCTTTTTTTTTTTTTAACATCTTTATTAGAGTATAATTGCTTTACAATGGTGTGTTAGTTTCTGCTTTATAACAAAGTGAATCAGCTATACATATACATATATCCCTATATCTCCTCCCTCTTGTGTCTCCCTCCCACCCTCCCTATCCCACCCCTCTAGGTGGTCACAAAGCACCGAGCTGATCTCCCTGCACTATGCAGCTGCTTCCCAGTAAGTCAGAAACATGCAACTTCTTGAAATGCTCATCTCTTAGCTGAAATAGACAACAGCTGGCTGTAAATAAAAACGATAACCCATATCTACAAATCTGGGCTCTCTCCTAGTAATAATGGTGATTATTTATTGAGCAGTTACTACGTATCAAGCATGTATTAATACACACTGTGTCATTTACCTCTCAGCCACTCTCTGCAGTCTTACTGTCATCCCCATCTTACAGATGAGAACACGAAAGCGTTGGAAGGTTCAGTCACTGGGCAGTTTCATAGCTACTAAGTAGCAATCAGGATTTAAACCTCCTAAGTCAGACTAGAGAGACCTTAAACTTGCCCACGATGGCAGAGTACCCACTATGACAACTACAATGAGTCAACTCACAATCAATTGACAAAAAAATTGACTGCCCTTTCTAATGTTCATCAAATGTTTTCTAACTCATAGCTGGTCTGAAAGTGCTGCACAAAACCCATTTTGGTCTAGATTTGCAATTCATGTTATCATTTAAAAAAAACACAAGAAAGGGAGGAGGGGAAAGTAAGGTTACTCAGTGCCTACAGACAAATAGAAGCTTAGTTTAATTTCCTGTCATATAGATAATTAGGCACCAAATAGGTCCCTAAGGTAATTAAAAACATAATAAACCTAATGAAACAAGGGCTGCATCCTAGTTAAAGAGGAAAAAATAGAAGTCATAAATCACTAGTAGATCATGAATTTCCACAACAGGTGGATTGTGCTTGTTTTAACAAAAACCTACTGGCCTTCCTTAGAATCAGGGGTTGAGCTCCAAGTCAGCTGTGAATGGCCTAGCGTCACTGAGGGCAGCAACCAACCTGTTATCCCCCCATCGTGGGACAGGCGTTAGAGCCTGGAAGGCTCAGAAGCTAAAGAGCCGTTCGGGTTCTCTGAGGCACCTTGAGTAGCTGGAAAGCCAATCTTCGCTGGGGAGAGGGGAGGTGAGGGAGGGGCCCCAGGAGAGACCCCAGGCTCACACAATCCCCCGATGTACTCAGACCTGGCTATGCCATGTCCTGAGCTGGTAACAGTATTTCTTCCTGCATGAGGTCTAGTGAAAATATACCATTAAGCTTAGGCTCAAGACCTCTTAGCAACTAACTTAGATCACCCAGACCATCAATCCTCTGCTATCTTGATGGTCTAAACCGAGAAATAAAACAAATGTTTTAAAAATCAATTTCAATATTTTGAAATTTCAATATATCAATTTCAATCAATATTTTTAAAATCAATTTTTAAAAATAAATTTTCATTAGAAACCCATGTTGACTACCCTAGAAAATGAGGACTCAAATGAAATAAAGACAGTGAGTAGGAAATATTAGAAAAGAAATGGCCAAAAATATTGCTTAATGAGATTTGGAGTTGGGTGTACAGAAAGAGCCCCAGATAGGATGTCAGAAGGTGATGGTTTGAATTCCACCTGTGCTCATTGCTGTGCAATTGTAAGCAAGATACCTAACATCTCTGGGCCTCTGTTTTCTAAAGTTTTAAAATGGAGAAAAGAATTCTTGCCTCGTGGATGTTTGTGAAGATTAAACAAAGCCTGTGGAAATGACGAGGAAGCTGTCTAGTATGTAGTGAGTTCTCAGTAAACATAGATAGGTGAATCTGAAGCAGTGCCCGATGTAACGATATTAATAATACAATGACCACAGGTTCTGTGTTGGAGAAATCTATTCCATCCTTTCACCAAGAACTAAAATGTCAACTTCATAACATGATTCATATTTGTCTGTACTGTAGGCTACTTGTGGGTTTTCTACTGTGTTTATATTTGCTCTACTACCAGAATGCTTAAATCATTATGGCTTTACAGTATATTTTATGGCTTTACAGTATACTGATGTAAGTCCTTCCTCATTACTCTTGTAGAATTTTCCCAGCTAAGCTTGGTTTACTTTTCCTTGTGCACCCTAAGAATAGCATCTTTAGCTCAAAAATTCATCTTGGTATTTTAAAGAATATAAATAAATTCATGTTGAATTTATTTCTTATTTACAGAAAATTAACATTTTTATGAAGTTAAGTCTTTCCACTCAAGAACGTTGTATCTTCTTGCATTGGTTCAAGCCCTTCTTTGTATCCTTAGGCTATTTTAAAGTTTTTATTTTCACGTAGATCTTGTAAATGTTTTAAATATATTGACAGTTTATTTTTCAGTATAGTGTATTTTTTTTGAAATAGGACTTCTGTTTCCATTATATATTCTCCTTGTTTATTGCTTATGTACATAAGCTGATATTTTCACATTTAATACTGTACACAGTCATGCTTGTGAAAATTTTTATTAGACAGTAGTTTTTCTTTTTTCACTTGATTCTCTTGGGCTTTCTAGGTATACCATAATGTCTAGAATGCCTCTAGAATAACAAGTTATAGTGGACATAATTAACACCCTTGCTTTATTCCTTTCACGGAAATATTTCCAGTGTTTCCCCATTAAGCATAAAGCTGGTTTTTGTGTTGAGATCAGTGCATTTTATCATGCTAAGGAAGAATTCATCCACTGTTTTACAGACTTTAACTTTTAAGCCATGTAAATATATTACATAATCAAAATCAATACATATGATTTTAGAAGAAAAATCAATTAATTTTATCTCAGTGGCAAGCGTCTGGCTCTATATTTCAAGAGGTTATGGTGAAAGCATTCTTACACAATCAGTTCTCATCGAGGTCCTGGACCAACAGCATTGGCACCACCTGGGAACTTACTAGAAATGCAAATCCTAAGACCCCACTGCAAACCTATTGTATCAGAGTCTCTGGGAGGTGGAGTGGCCTAGTCATCTGTGATTTACCAATCCTTCTGGGGGGGGTTCTGATGTGAGTTAAAATCTGGGACTCCCTGGATCAGCCAGATTAACAAGTCAAAGAGATGATGAACCAGGACTTTTTAGGGTTACTGATAGGAAAGAGTCATCACTGACGTTCAATACATGACCATATGGGGCCACAGCCGAAGGGGGGACTAGGAAAATATACAAAGCTTTCATCTGCCCCAAACTCTTCCCTTCTCTAATCTGAAAGAGACTCTCCTCTTCTCTAATCTGAAAGAGACTCTCCCCTCTAACCTGACTTAGAATCTCAATCACAAGTTCTCACTTTGATCAAAGAAGACATGGTACATATATACAATGGAATATTACTCAGCCAGCCATTAAAAAGAATGAAATAATGCAGGTTCAGCAACATGGATGAACCTAGAGATTGTCATACTGAGTGAAGTAAGTCAGACAGAGAAAGAGAAATATCGTATGATATCGCTTCTATGCAGAATCTAAAAAAAATGATACAAATGAACTTATTTACAGAACAGAAACAGACTCACAGACCTAGAGAACAAACTTAGGGTTACTAGCATGGAAGGGTGGGGGGAAGGGATAGTTAGGGAGTTTGGAATTGACATGTACACAGAAAAAAATAATAAATAAAATAAAATAGATAACCAACAAGGACCTACTGTACAGCACAGGGAACTCTGCTCAATATTATCTAACATCCTAAATGGGAAAAGAATTTGAAAAAGAATAAATACATGTATATGTATAACTGAATCACTTTGCTGTACACCTGAAACCACCACAACATTGTTAATCAACTATACTCCAATTTAAAACAAAAAGTTAAAAAAAAATTTAAAAATAAAGGAGAGGCTGCATCATGGAGAGATTTCCTGCAGTTGAGAAAAAGAGCCCACAAGCACAGGGATGCAGGCAGAGGCAGCTGGACATCAGCTGGAGCACAGGCAGTGGTTGGGGGGCACAGGTAGGACACTGACAGCACCTGCTGTATCCATCATGTCACCTGAAATCAGACTGTGACAGTTCTACCCTCTAAACTGGCATATCAGCATCGTTATGTCATTGGATTAGCAAACTCCATCTTGGAAAGTCTGGCACCAGACAGCACCTCTGGTAAAGAAATTCACAGAAACTCTTATTCTTTTCAGCTGAGCGACAGGATTGTAAATGCTACACTCACAGTCTGGGACAGGACAATACATCTAGGGAGAGAGGTGGCATTCGAGGGAAAAAATACTGCACGAGGAAAACCGGGCTAAGGAGGAAAGTGGAAGCAGACACCAAACGCAATAACGTCACATTTTACCGATTGCCAGCCTCACGACTCCTGGGGGGCGCTGCCAGGAAACTGCTCCTGTCTGCGGGGAGGCGAGGGCACAGGAAGGTGGCAGCCGTGCTCAGGATGGGTACAACACGCCTTCCGCGGGTGCACCGGACAAGTAGGTGGGACAAGAAGAATCATGTCTGATGTGATTCAAGTAACTAGCGGGTGAACGGGGATTTGAACAAAGCAGCAGAGCCCTTTCACCCATTCAGATTCCCTTTATCCTTAACTGTTTATAATTTTTTCTTTAAACAGTAACTTTTCTTCAGCCTTATCCTCAACTTTAATATCAAAAAAGCCATTGGTTTGATGTTACATTTTGTTTTAAAACACATGAAAATTAACGCCTAATTATTTTCTAAAAGCTATTCCATAATGTCTCAAATAACTTGAGTGGTAAGCAGGCCAAATTTTAGCAAAACCAGCTCTAGAATTTGCTTTCTATTATTCCAATTAGTTACACAATAGACCAGAGGTTCACTTTCACTTAAGAATAGACTGTTGGACATTCTAAAAATACATATATACCTGATTTCCATCCCCAGAAACTCTGATTTAGAAGGACCCCCAGAAAGATCCAGAAGACTGAATTTTTAACAAGTATCTGAAGTTGCTTCAGGGCACTGAGAGGAACACCTTTATGGGGTAAGATCTTTGGAGTAGTTCAAGAGAATCTTTAAGGTAATACCCTGACCTGTAAAATGACTGGCCATTTAAAAACCAGAGCAGGTGAGGAATTGTCTTCCACAAGGGTGGAGAAAGATGATCACAACATGCCCAAAGCATGGAGGCTTGTAGACAGAGATTTCCAGGAAGCCTGCAGGCTCAGGAATGTGATACTGGGAAGAAGTATAGAGGCTTTTTGTCACAAAAGCCAGAGTCGTGGGGGATTAAATGGGAGATTACAACACCCATGGGTTCCTGGCCCCTGAACCAGAGCCACTCTGCAGAAAAGGGAACAGAGCTGCTTCTCCTGTTTCTCTCCACTGATGGGTTTTGTGATGGTGCTAAGAGTCTTTTTTTTTTTTTTTTTTTTTTTTTTTGCGTTACGCAGGCCTCTCACTGTTGTGGCCTCTCCCGTCGCGGAGCACAGGCTCCGGACGCGCAGGCTCAGCGGCCATGGCTCAGGGACCCAGCCGCTCCGTGGCACGTGGGATCCTCCCGGACCGGGGCGCGGACCCTCAACCACTGCGCCACCAGGGAAGCCCAAGAGTCTTGATCTAAGTGGAGACTTGAGAAGCATGAGCCTTGCTACTTAATCTGCCCATTAAACATTCTTCCTATACATTCTCTGTTATTTATGTTTCGTTATGTAGTCTTTTGTTAGGAGGGCTTCTGGGGTAAGAAGTCCTATGGATAATAGAAGGAAAGGGACCACAGGACTGTTGCATAGGGGTGCGGGGAGATGGCTCCTTGAAGACAGAGGCGCCTTGAATTAGGGACAAGGATCAGGAATAGCAGGCACTGGCGCCTTCCTGTGCTTGGAAGGGCACGTGCATTTAGAGAGGTTTTCTGAACGGGACTGAGACGAACTGATGGACTATACCGCACATTTTTCTTTTCTCTTCCCCTCTCTCTTCAAGAGATGACATCTTTGCCTTAGCCTTCCATCAAGTTCAGCCCCTGTAGCTTCTAAGGTGAATTTTCAAAGATGTGCAGGGAAGTCAGGCAAGAGGTGAGGCCATTTTCAGCAGTCAGAACTCCGGGAGGTATTTGCAACTAGGTAACCAACATCTCTCAACCTGGACAGAACTTGATTACAACAGTTTAGTACTAAACACAATGTCAGAACGGATCTTCCTGCCGAGGATGTAAAGAGGTGAAGAAACGTGAACTGCAGTTTGCAAACCTTGGTGCTGTCTGGGGGTTTGCAGAATCTGTCTTCTCTCCCAACCCCCTTCCACAAGGCAGCAAGATAGAATGGCTACTCTCTAAATAAACAGACAGGGAGCGGATTCTTCAGCTTACAGCATGGCAATTTCCTCCAAAAGACACACAAGAAGTAGGATTCTAGCAGGTAGACTGAGTGAGTAGTCCAGAGGGACTTTGGAAATCTTCTAATTCCACCGTTAAATACAGATCCTCTTTGACTTACAATGGGGTTATGGCCTGATGAACCCATTATAAATTGAAAATATCGTAAATTGAAAATGCATTTAAGGGACTTCCCTGGTGGCACAGTGATTAAGAATCTGCCTGCCAATGCAGGGACAGGTGTTCGAGCCCTGGTCTAGGAAGATCCCACGTGCCGCGGAGCAACTAAGCCCGTGCGCCACAACTACTGAGCCTGCGCTCTAGAGCCTGTGAGCCACAACTGCTGAGCCTGCATGCCACAACTACTGAAGCCTGTGCGCCTACAGCCCGTGCTCCACAACAAGAGAAGCCACCGCAATGAGAAGCCCGTGCACTGCAATGAAGGGTAGCCCCCCCTCGCCACAACTAGAGAAAGCCTGTGCACAGCAACTAAGACCCAACCCAGCACAGCCAAAAATAAATATATAAAATATAAATTTATACTAAAAAAAAAGAAAATGCATTTAATACACCTAACCTACCAAATAGCATAGCTCATCCCAGCCTACCTTAAACATGCTCAGAACACTTACATTAGCTTAGTTGGGCAAAATCATCTAACACACAGCCGATTTTATAATAAAGTGTTGAAAATCTCATGTAATTTATTACTGTACTGAAAGTGGAGAACAGAATGGTTGTCTGGAAACAGAATGGCTGTAAGTGTGTCTGTTGTGGACCCTCATGATCCCGTGGCTGACGGGAGCTGTGAGTCGCCGCTGCCCAGCATCATGAGAAGGAATCATCTCACGTATCGCTAACCCAGGAAAAGCTCAAAATTCCAAGTACAATTTCTACTGCACACGTATTGTTTTTATACTGTAAGATTTTAAGCAGGCTAGCAACGGGATCCGCCCACTCTGAAGTCCCAGAAACACTCCGTGGCATGTGGATTACAGGGTCACAGGTGAGGAAGCAGGGAGGCACATCCCCAGTCCTGCACTGTTCCCGAGAAAGGTGAGCGTGTTGTAACGACAGCCATGGAGATCATAAAAGGGGGTTAGCTTATGAGTATAATTTGGAGATGGCATTTCTAAGAATAATTTATAAGACTGTGTTTATAAGAATAACTAAAAGATGGAGTTTATAAAATGACTGGGATTCTGGCCTGAGGAAATACAGGACGTGTCATTTAATGAGAGGGTGGCAGGAGGGGCAGGTTGGAGACCAGCAGGGAATCAAAAGCACTGTTTTCAGCATGTCAAGCTTGAGAGGCCCGTGAAATATCTATGTGGAAATGCATCATAAACAGTTTGCTACTTGGCTCTGGACCTGGGGGAGAGGTCAGGGCTGTAGATATAAATGTGAGATCATCAGTGTTTAGATGCACTGACTGAAAGCTAGAGGGCTGGAGAAGAGGACCCAAGGAGAGAGGGCCCCGCTGGAAGCCCCCAGACACTCCCACATTTCAATACTGGCCGGACGATGCAGAGTCAGGAGCAGAGATTGAAAAGGAGCAAGTGAGAGAGGAGGTTGTAAGTTATCAAGCTACTGGTCTCATCTTCAAACTCACCCTTGCTCGCCTGCCCTGCTTTGTAATGTGGGGCTAAGACCTACCTTTCCTGCTTTGCCAGGAGCTCCCTGTTAGGCTCTGGCTCTAGAGGGCGCCAGAGGAAAGGCGCAAGGAAGGCGGAGTCAGAAAGAGCTTGGGGTTTGCTTTCCCTTTGGCTGCATCCCAGTCTCCATTGTTCATCCTAGCGGGGTCAGTCTTTTTTTTTTTTAGCAGCAGTTTACTTCATTTTACCAGCATTCACAGAACAAGGCTCATAGCATCCCGCTCAGCAACTCCAGCACCAGTCAGCATGCCCTCCTCCGAGGTCTGGGTCTCAGCCCCACTGGGCCCCTCCTCTCGGCTTCTAAATCGGAAGTATTACAACCTCATCCCTCAAGGTGGTGGCTGCTTCCTGCCGTCACGGCCTCCATAACACCTTGGTGATCTCCTTTCATGCAGTTCAGTGACCTAGTTACTGTTCTTTACATAAGGCTATATAATCCTACATACCCCTTTCAGTTACCTAGTTCATATTCTTTTAAGTTTTTGAAATTAAAATAATGGGAGGATGTGCTGTCACAGAAGCCTAGAGAAAAAGGAAGATTTCAACAAGGGCAGTGAAATAAGAAAGGGCCAAATAATGGACCTTAGATTTAGCCCGAAGTTTCTGGTGACCACGATACGATGTCTGTGTACTGGTGGGATTGGGAGCTAGGTGGAGAAAAGGGGTTGGATTACAAAGACCTTCTGGAGTGCGAGTTGATGAGAAAACTTCCAAGACTGAGTTTATAAAATGACTCCAGTGTTTTTGGCCTGCAGAGATGGTAGATGGAGGTGTCATTTCTAAAAAGATGGATGGATCTGGAGGCCCGACGGAGTTAGCTGAGCAGAGAAGGCGGCGGGGGTGAGAAGTACAGATGACCAACGTAGCTGCTTGTCTGAGGATTTTTGCCTCTGGGGGCTTTATTTTTCAAGATCAGAGCTGCTAAGGCACGTGTGGGGACTGATGGAGGCAGATGACACGAGGGAGATAGGGTGTGACTGTCAGAGTGAGGCTCTTGAGTACAGAGTGAGAACAGGTGGGGTCCAGGGGACAAGGGAAGGATTCGGCTCTGAATAGAACCAGGGGCCCTATTCCCAGTGATCCAAAGGCGACAGCACAATGTGTGAATTCAGATGCTGGGAGGTTGGGGGATTTGGTGATGGGAAAATCAGGTGATTCTTTTTTACAAATGTTTATATATTTTCATGATTAAAAAGAAAAAAAAAAAACCCACAGCCAGAGAGCCTCCAAACAATCTACACTGCACAATAACCAGTGCCACCCATGGCATTACCGGAAAAGCACGTTTGATTTCCAGTGATGACAAAAATCAATATTCAAGGGTGCACAAGTGATACAAATTATCTTCTCAGTATGGAAAAGGAAGATATAGGTCTCTCACATTCCGGAAGTGATGTGACTACCCATAATTACCACCATAAATTTGCTGAGTACTAAAAATAATTCTGTATTTTCCTGTAGGATTTGCAAACTAATAATAAGTGATTTCCAGCTGTGTGCTGTGACAGCAAAAAAGAGGGTCTAACATCCTTATAATTACATTTTCCATATCCGTATTCACATTAGAAAATACTGGTTAAGATCCATCTGCTTAAACTTTTTTTTGTTGTTGTTAAAATCTCTCTGGTAGGTGACTTTTATGAAATCTGACTCGATTGTGTCCGTTGGACTTCAAGAGGAAGATTATCAAATACTTTACGTTTCAGTCTTTTAAGATACATACATACATATGATTGTGAAACAAAAGGACTAATAACGGTGAGAACTGAAATATTTTTCTCAGAGCAGATTCCATACCCAGATCCCGAGGGCTCCCCTCAATTTGGCATCTCAAGTTGCACCGAACAGCAGGCTTCACCCTACCAAGTGCTGGGCCCAGTTCACTTCATTCTGCTTGACAAAGTGAGTGTGACTGTCTCAGAACAACTAAACCCAATATCTGTTCCTTGGGTCTATTTTCTCAAACTTCAAATGTACTTCTGAGCACTTGAAACGTCACCACCAAAAGAAAGGAGATAACTCTCGGTCATGAATTCACTGCTACTTCTTAGAGGGATTCTGAAGAGGGAATTACTCTTCAGGACAACTTGATGGGTTTCGCTACCTACTGGGTGGGCCACCCCTCCCCAGGCTTCCCACGACAGCTCATTTCAGAGTCCACAGCATCGTGGCTCTGGTCTAGGCAGACAAGATGAGGCTGCTGATGCTGCAACAGGTCCCCCAAGGAAACCCAGAGGAAACAAGGAAGGCAAGCATCTGCCCTCAGGTTGAATATGGAGAATTCTCTCAAAAATATAACGGAGAAGAGTTTAACTAAACCACAGACATAGAAAACAAATTTACGGTTACCAAAGAGGAAAGCAGGGGGAGTGATAAATTAGGAGGATGGGATTAACAGATACACAGTACTATATAATGAAATAGATAACCAACAAGGACCTACATACTGTATAGCACAGGGAACGACACTCAATATTTTATAATAACCTATAAGGGAAAAGAATCTGAAAAAGAATATGTATATAAAATGGAATCACTTTGCCGTACACCTGAAACTATCACAACATTGTAAATCAAGTTCACTTCAGTAACAAAAGGCCCTTAACCTTAAAAAAAATCCAAATATACATGGTAGGTGACTTGAATCAACATTATTCTAACTAAAGTTTCCTAAAATTTAACAGGAAAGCAACAATTAAAATGGAAAACAACTACCAGCATTATATCTATCTTCTCTATCTACCTACCCACCTACCAATCAACCAACTATGGTACCATGTGCCAGATAGCTTATCGCCAGGAATAAGATTGATGTTTTGTGTTGTTGTTGTTCTTTAAAGTTTTGTTTGCAATTTTAACTTTTCACTGAAGTGTAAGGTACATACAGAAAGGTGCATATTCATACATGTACAGCTCAATGAATTTCTGAAACTGAACACAACTGTGTAACCAGCACAGGTCAAGGAAAAGAACACCAACACCCTAGAAGTCCCTTGTGCCCCCTTCTAGTAACTATCCTCCTGAAGATAACCTCCATCTTGACATCTAAGGCACAGAGTCATTTTCCTGTTGTACTAGACAGAAATGGGATCTCCCTCCGTGTAGTCTTTGGTGTTTGGCACTTACTTTGGTCTTTTCACTATGACCGGAAGCTGCTATAATTTATTGAGCTCTTGGTTTACCACGTGTCAGGCACTATGCAAAGCCCTCTACTGCATCATCACATTCAATCGCCACCGTCACCTAATAATGAGGCAATACTATTATCTCCTTAAAGCAGGTGAAGAAATTTCAAACTCAGAGATATCAGTATGTACTAAGTCACCCAGCAGTAAATGTTGGAGCCAGGATTCATACTTTGTTTATCTGGCGTCAAAGTACAGTCTTTCCCATGCAGGCTTTCACGAATGTACACAAGGCCAAATGTTCTTGAATTACCAAAACCTACCAGGATCTGAGAGCTTAGGAAACACGGTCATTGGATCTGGTGTCTTATTTATTTAACTGAGATCATACACCCACTTAGCATGCTAACTCAGACCCTACGTATTAATCTGAACAGTTGGTACTTTCCTGACAATGTAACTTGCTGTCAGCTAAACTCTAAAGTGACACACAAGATTACAGCATGTGGTTGAAGCATCTTTACTTTGATTAACTGAAAGTAAAACACACTTGCCTAAAGATATAGTCACCAAAGTGTGAGAGTGGCATGGACATATACACACTACCAGATGTAAAATAGTTAGCTAGTGGGAAGCAGCTGAATAGCCGGGAGATCAGCTTGGTGCTTTGTGACCACCTAGAGGGGTGGGATAGGGAGGGTGGGAGGGAGGGAGACGCAAGAGGGAGGAGATATGGGGATATATGTATATGTATAGCTGATTCACTGTTATAAAGCAGAAACTAACACACCATTATAAAGCAATTATACTCCAATAGAGATGTTAAAAACAAAAAGTAAGATACAGTCACCAGACCCAGATCCTGTTGTTTATTTCTTTGCTCATCAAGCAGTTGTTAACATCTAAAGGCAGCTGATATACCTGTGAATATAATGTGAACTTATATTCAGTAATAATTTAAATATTATTTATATTCAATGAAGGATGGCCCATAATGAACAATTAAATGTAAATGATAAAATGAATAATAGTGAGGCATCCTATGAAATTCTAAATAGCCATGAACAAAATAAGGAGGGAAACTTAATGTACTGTTACGGGAAGATGTTAGAGACAGAAAAGTATTGCAGGGGATCCCAATTTATGAATATGAGCATATGTGTTTATGTGTGAGTGGACGTCTGGAAGGAAACATAGGTACACAAAAGCACACACAGACAAAAGAGGAAGGTAGTCGTTAGAATGGATGTACAATAAGATATTACAAATGGTTGTTTTTCTAACCATTGATACCAAATAAAAGTTAATTGGGGAATTTGTACTGGCAAAATATTTAAAAATATAAAATTATTAATGCTTTTCAGCTGTGATCATAGCATTACGATTTTTATTTATTAATTTTTTTGTTTTTATTTTTATTATTATTTTTTATTTTTGGCTGTGTTGGGTCTTCGTTGCTGCACGTGGGGTTTCTCTAGTTGCAGCGAGTGGGGGCTACTCTTCATTGTAGTGTGCGGGCTTCTCATTGTGGTGGCTTCTCTTGTTGCGGAGCATGGGCTCTAGGTGTGTGGGCTTCAGTAGTTGTGGTACGCGGGCTCAGTAGTTGTGACTCGCAGGCTCTAGGGCACAGGCTCAGTAGTTGTGGCACACGGGCTTAGCTGCTCTGCGGCATGTGGGATCTTCCCGGACCAAGGCTCGAACCTGTGTCCCCTGCACTGGCAGGCGGATTCTTAACCACTGTGCCACCAGGGAAGTCCCGCATTACGGTTTTTAAAAAGCATTATCTTTTAGAAGTACATAAACAAAATTTTGGATGAAATCATTTGATGTGTGGGATTTGCTTGAAAATAATCATGTGTGAGACAGGATTTGTGGGTAGAAATGATCTAAGAGCGGGTGTGTGTTGATTCTGTTATAGCTGGCAATGGGTGCACTGGGTGGCCTACACTGTTTTCTCTGCTTTTATATACATTTGAAAATTTTCATTATAAAAAGTTAAAAAGAAAAATAGTGATGCTTCAGGGGGTTGGTCAAGTGTTTTCAATGTTCTTTCCCTTGATTGTATTGTTGTGCTTTTCTCTACAGAATATATTCAGCATTTATAATACAACACACTAAATAAAAGATAAAGAAAGTTGTTGCTAAGGCACATTTTGCAACTGAGACTCACTTTTCTTACATACACAATGTACTGGTGTTTCCCTTCAAAAGTCAAATTCAGAATACTACTGGAATCACAGGAACAGTCTGCCAACTGTTATGCATTCAACAATTTAAGCTGATCAATTTTCTTCCAAAATACCGCCTCTTTCACTGTTACCAGTGTTACTACAGGCGGTAAAGGACTCCCTATTTGAAAGATAACTTGGGAAAATAATTGACGGTGGATAAATTGGTGGAAAATAAACATTTTCTTAGAGAATTAGAATCCTGGAAAACTCAGAAGGGTATTTCAGGGTGCATCTGCCTGTTTGTTGTTCCTGATTCAGCTCTGAGTTTTTCTTTTCCACTCCATCCTGGGATACGTTATATTCACATTGTAAGGTTCAAAGTGATCCTCACCCAAAGGTCAGTATTTCTGTGTTCTGCAGCATAAGTACCCAACCTCTGAGAAGAAAAAAAAAACATTTTTGTACAGAAAACAAGGTGAGTCAGTCGGGTAGAACACTGGAATTTTGCACCGCCAGAAAAATGTCTTTCTTAATATGGACAGACTCTGGCCTTTGTAATCAAAAGATGAAACGGCTTTACTAGGATGGAGATGCAAAGATAGAAGAAGGGCAAAGGGAAAATTTGCAGCTGAGAAATGAAGAATGAGAAAAATTTCTACATTACTGTCTTGAAACTCAAACTATAGATTGTAATGCTCCATCGGGAGTTGTCAGAATGGCTGGGGGAGGTATGACTACAGAGGGGCAGGAGGACAGAGTTTTGGGGTGATGAAATTCTTTGGAATCCAGCTTGAGGGGGGTGGTTACATTAATCTATGCCTATGTCAAAACCTATATAATCAGGCACCAAAATAAAAAGGAAAAAAAAAACCAAGTGGATTTTAGTGCATGCAAATTAAAAAAAAATAAAAGGCAATTTAAAGCTCCCAAACATTCTAAACTTCATGGCTGTTAGGAGTATGGCAAGTGGTCAAGATTTTGTAAATGGGCCTGAATGAATGGATGGATGAAACCATGACTGAACAAAATTATTAGTTTAAAAGTGTAGATAAATTATTGAAATGTTAAAATACACTAAAACTAAAAAGATAAAAACAACTTATGTTCTGAGAAGAAAACACAGTGGGTATTTTGAAGGAGGAGGTTGTCCCAACTAGAAGGGGACCCACAGGTCTTTGGGAGGCTAAGACATTCTGTTTTTGCTCCGGGTACTGGTTCCACAGATGTGCTTGGCTTGTGAAAATTCATCTAACTATACACTTAGGATCTATGCTTTTTTCTCAGTGTATGCTAGGCTCCCATAAAATGCTTAAAAGAAAATCATTTCAAAGTCTTTCCCGTTTTTTAAAGCCATATTACAGATGCCTCTCACGAGTCAGGTGTAGGGAAAATTCCCTCTCCCAATGAACCAGTGTGCTTCTTTCTGCCCCTCCACACCAGCTAATGAGAATTAAGTAATCCATCACTTCAACTTTCCGCCTGGGTTGTCACAAGGATCTGGGGAAGATCACCTGCTTAGCTCTAGGACTTATTCTGCTTGTATATTTTTACCTCTCTCCATGCATGACTTCTCATTTTCTAGGTCTGCTTTAATGATGTTGTTATATATCCCTGTGCTTTGTATTATAAGCCAGCTCCAAATGTCTTTTGAAAGCAGATCGAGTATAAATCATAACCTCAAAATAAGGAAGTGGATCCTTAAGAGCTTTATGAGCAAAGCTTGAGGAAAAAAGAACAACAACAACAAACCTGTTTTAAAATGAAATGCTACCGATACCTTGTTCCTCAATGCAGCACAATCTTGACTGGTCACTGAGGGAGAGCAGATACCTATCTTTTCTAGATGAATACAGGGAACGGGAAAATGAACTTTGAGCTTGTATACAAGGAAGTTGAAAAACATGTTCTAGGTGCCTAAGTATGAAGAGAGAGAAAGTTAAATGAAAACCCCTAGATAGGAGAGGAACGGTTCATACCTTAGATGGTGGAGCTCAGTGATAAATAACAGCTGAGTCTAATTTCATACATGAGCTTTGTTAAATTAGAAGAAAATGGAGTGACTAGCAAAAGAATCTAAAACAAATGTAGCCATTTACTCATGCCTGATAACTGGATTTTCCAGTTATGAAGTTCATTTCATTTTCATATTTCAAGCATACTGAGAATGGCCCCTTATAGGATGAATCCATAGCTCAATATAAGGAATATATAGTTAGACCTTTCGGAGGAAAAACAAAAACGTCTTAGGACTGATGCAATAAAGTCGAAGTCCTATATTGTTTGGGCTACCCTGAAGGTGAAATGATAGAAATTTAAACCAGAAGATTCTATGGGGATTGCCAGAGCTAAAAACCTTCTAAGACATTCCTATTCTTTCATGGTGCATTACGGTTTCTTCTACTCAGTCTAAGGAAATAGCCTTCAGAGCTTGTCTATCTTCATAAAAAATTGGGAAACACCATCTTCAAATTCATCTAAAATATACTTTCATTAAAAAGCCAACTAAGTATGATTCTACCTTGCACGTTGAGAGAAAACAAAAAGAGAGATCTTTGGAACATATTCCAAACTCTAGATGATTCCAGAGTCGTTCTTAAAATCATGAAAAGAACGAAGATCTGACATTTTTCTCACTTTGTTGTTTCGCTAGAATTCAGCATGGTTTCTTAGGCTGAGGGAATCACTGTGAAATGCCAAGTACAGCATTAGCCCCAAGTAGATACTACCTGGTACCTACAAATGCTTTGAATTTTATGAAACTGTGTATGACTTTTTTTGGTCATTTATGCCCAAAGATTAGCAGTTAGAATAGCATTGCCAAAGCACTTGCAGAAAAAGTATTCTTATTATTCCCTCACGTGGAACCAATGTCTAACATTTATAAATATCAAAAATGTGTCACACACAAAATCACACTTAGCTGTGTATTTTTGATTGGTTGAGATTCAAGAGAAACATAAATGGACTTTCCAGGGCTTTATGTTTTAAAAGTTATTCTGAGAATCAGATGAAGAAAGAAATTGTCACAACTGCATGTCAATAAAATGTTGTCAAGGCATGATTCCAGTTACAGTATAGACAAGGCATATACGCATGCACTGTGGATGAGTTTCCTAAGGGCAGGAGAGGGACAGGGGTGGGGGAGAAAAGAGTGCCTGGGAGCGGGCATTCAGAAGGGGGCTACTTGATGAAGTAGGGACAAAAGTGTAGCAGGTGTGTGGCTTAGGTCAAATCATTCTAACACATTTCAGGTTTATTCCACACATACAATTTCTTTACTGGAATCATTTATCTTGCTGGACTTCACCATTTCTCATGGAACCCTACTATTCTACACAACAACCACTTATAAGAGAATTCTTAGGCTTTCTCATCCTACACTGTCTTTTTCTTTCTATGCCTTGATTAGAGAAATAAGGAAAGGAAATTCCGGAAAACTTTTTGATGATTGTTCTAGGAAATATTCCTAACAGACTATAGTAATCTTGAAATTCGCACATGTATTCAAAACACAGGGTTGCTGCGAGCCCTTCCTATGATGAGCCTGCTTTTATTCTCAGGGGAAAAATACAAAACAACAATAAAAGTTTATTTTACTTAAGAAAAATACCTTTCTGGTTTGGCAATGTGAGGGGATATTACGCTGCTACTAAAAAATGAAGTTCATTTTGTTTTAAACTGACATGGCAAAATACATAGTCTACAGCTTAGTGAAAAAAATGAGAGACTGGAATGAAATATTTCAAAATATTGTAGCTGTCTTGGTAGTAGAATGGTGGGGTATTTCTATCTGTGCTTCATAGTGTTTTTGCTTTTCCAAATTATTACAGTGAGTTTATTTTCTTTTTGAATAACTGCATTTTGAAAAGTGATCTTGTGGTTTTGATTTTGGTACTTTTCCATTTATTGGTATAAGAATATTATTAACTGTACTTTTAAATTATGTAATATGGATACACTATCCTTATTTATGATTTGAATTTTCTGTAGTTTAAAATTGCTTTTCTTGCATTTACAGGGTCCTCAGATTAAGATTTCTTCTTGGGCCTACATCTTCCTTCCTCACACTTTCCATGTTGCTTTGATAGTTTGCTGATTGAAAACATATACTCCATCAAGTTCAGCTAGTTGCCAATAAGCTTCTTTAGCAGAATCACTTTTCAGATTTAAATATAAAATTATGTGGTGTTCCCATGCATTTATGAGAAAGGCAATTGTTTTTAAACTAAGAGCACATAGATTATAATAAAAATAATATACTTTAAAGCTATGTCAAAATCATTGTCTATTAGTATATACAGAAACCAAATAAACCCACTTAGGAAAGGTAAAATTTCCACATTCAGCTCTTCTGAGAAATTAGCTAAATTAACCAGAAGTTCCTACCACACTGAATAAACCCTAGATAGATTACAATGAATGTCAGTGAAGTTTGTTTTTCTTTTCATATTCTGCTTTGGCAGGAATTAACTGTGAAAATTACATGTTAGAAAAGGTTAATTGTAAAGACGATTTTACTTTACATGAGTATGTTACTAAATGAATTAAGTAAGGTTTTTACTGCAAATTTGGGAATAAAACAAAAGAAATTCTCTCTCAATGGCTAATGGATCTATGATTTATAATAACGAACACTGATTTATGCAATGGCTTGGCAAGTGTTCATGCTGCCACTTCCAGGAAACTTATCCTTTCCTCTTACCTGGGAAATCTGAGTATTTACTTTCAGTGAATATTTGTACATAAACAGTTCCCTTTCCTATTGATTAAACTGGAAACAGCTTACATTTTGTGGAAAGGATGTTTACCAGGATACAACATGTGTCCTTTTTAAAAACGCTGTGAAGAAATTAACATGTTTTTCAAAGTCTGTCCTGTGATTCTATAGGATGTTAGTAGCTGTTCATGCAAAAATAATACTATGGGCAAAATAAGTTTGAGAAATTCCATGTTAGAGTTGAACAGGGTCTATTATTATTTTCTTAACTACAGGACTTTTCAAAAAAACTTACAATGTCTATTTTTAATTTCCAAGAGGAGAATAGAGAATGCAGTATTTTCTCCACTTGTCTGATCAAGTAACCCTTGCAGATTAGTGTACTAAGAACATACTATGGGAAACACTAAGTCACTACATGTTTGCAAGTTTAAATAAAATCTCATTTCCCATCCTTATTTTATTATGTTTTAAAGTCATCTAGCCCCTGTTGCTCAGTATATGTTATCATTTGGACACCTCCCAAGCAAATGCCTTCTATAATCTGTTTAAAATAAAGAAGCACAATAATCAATGTTTAATTTTTCCCCCATTTAGAATCTTATAGAATCTAAATAGCTCACTAAGTTCCATTTTTTTAATTAAATGTTTTAATCATAAAGTTTATTCCTAAGAGAAAGCTGGATGTTCACAAGACAATTAGGAGGTTATATTTTCCAGCAAAGTCAATATTAAATTTCCAATAAACTAGGGGACCTTTTTAAAAGGAATACATCTGTCTACAGAGATACACCTGTGAAACAAACCAAAGAAAAGGAACAAAGCTTGGGGAAGATATCTGGAAAATAATTATTTCTGTCTCAAGGTTCTTGACTTGGATAAATCTAAGAAGAAATCCAGAGATTTTAACCATGTGATTATTTTTCATCTCAAGGACATCCAAACTGTTTCCAGCTATCTGCAGGCTGCCAGATGTACAAACAGCACCATGTTAAAAATAAAATAGTGGCTTCAGTTAAAAAGTACTTCTGTATTGACTACTTCAACCTAGAATTATAGATCAAAGTCCTTCGGCATAATTTTAACTACCTAGGTTCTGCATATAGTATGCCAAGTCAGCAGGTACAAGAAAAGATCATGATGATAGGTAGAAATGTAAATATAATAGGGTACAATAGAATAGAGAGCCCTGAAATAAACCCACAGAAGTATAGTCAACTGATCTTTGACAAAGGAGAGAGGCATACAATAGAGAAAAGACAGGCTTTTCACAAAAAAGGTGGTGGAACAACTGGACATCCACATGCAAAAAAAAGAAAAGAGAATCGAGACAGACCTTACACCCTTCACAAAAATGAATTCAAAATGAATTGCAGACCTACATGTAAAATGCACAACTGTGAAACTCCTAAAAAATCACATAGGAGACTATCTAGATGATCTTGGGTTTGAGAATGACTTTTCTTTAGAACACAATGGCATGATCCATTGAAGAAAGCATTGGTAAACTGGACTTCATTAAGATTACAAAGTTCTGCTCTGCAAAAGGCACTATCAAGAGAATAGTAGGATAAGCCACAGACTGGAAGGATGTATTTGCAAAAGACATATCTGACAAAGGACTGTTATCCAAAATATACAAAGAACTTAAAACTCAACAATAAGAAATCAAACATTTACCCAATTAAAAAATAGGTCAAAGACCTTAACAGATATCTCATCAAAGATACACAGGTGGCAAATAAGCATATGAGAAGATGCTTCACATCATATGTCATAAGAAAAATGCAAATTTAAATAAGATACCACTGCACACCTATTAGAATGGCCAAAATTCAGAACTCTGACAACACCAAACGTTGATGAGGATATGGAGCAATAGGAACTTCCATTCATTGCTAGTGGGAATGCAAAATGGCACAGTCACTCCAAAAGGTCCAAAAGACAGTTCGGCATTTTTTTTTTTTTTTAACAAAACTAAACTTACACTTAGCATACAAGCAAGCAATTATGCTTTCTGGTATTTACTCAAGGGTGCCGAAAACTTATGTACACACAGAAACATGGATGTGTACGGCAACACTATGCATGATTGCCAAAACTTAGAAGCAACCAAGAGGTCCTTCAGTAGAGGAATGGTTTTTGTAATACATTAAGACAGTGGCATATTATTCAGCACTAAAAGGAAATGAGCTACCAAGCCACGAAAAGACATGGAAACTTAAATGCATATTACTAAGAAAAGAAGCCAGTCTGAACAGGCTACGTACTGCATGATTCCACCCATTACTGTATGATATTGTGGAAAAGACAAAATTATGGAGACAGTAAAAAGATCAGTGGTTGCCTAGTGGGGAGGGAGGGATGAACAGGCAGGGCAAAGGATTTTTAGGCCATGAAAATACTCTGTATGATACTATAATGGTGGGTACATGGCATTATACATTTGTCCAGACCCATAGAAGGTAAAACACCAAGAGTGAAATCTAATGTAAATCGTGGACTTTGGCTGATAATAAAGTGTCACTGTAGGTTCATCAGTTGTTACAAATGTGTCACTATGGTGGGGGTGGTGTTGATAATAGGGGAAGCTATGTACGAATGAGGGCAGAGGGAGTATATGTGAAATCTCTATCTCCTACTCAGTTTTGCTGTGAACCTAAATCTGCTCTAAAGTCTATTAAAATAAGCAACATTTATAATTATAATAAGGTTAAATGATTAAAATATCCAGGTAAGTATCTTTATTCCCTACTTTATATGGAGCAGTGGATCATTATTGGCTCCCTATTATACTTTTGTTGTCGTTGTTCTGGCAACAGCCTTTACTTTCTGGTTTGATACAAACCAATCACCACATGTCAAGCCATAATGGTAGGTTCAGGGCAGGGCATGTGACCTAAGCAGTTCAATTAAAGTATATCTTCGGATTTTTGAGAATGCCCAAAAGGATTCTCTTATTTCCTTTTTTTCTAAACTTGAACCTGAGAAGTTTTGAAGCTGGAGCTGCTGTCTTGAATCAGCTGAAACGCTAAGGGCCAATGTGCAGTGGCTCAAAATAAAGCCAGCATGGATAACAACATAATAGTGACAGTGTGGGTGCCAACTGCATAGTGTGAGTTGTGAATCCAGCTATAAATGGAGCCAGTCGTTCCCCTGGATTTAACCAATTGCTAGAGAAAATCAATTCCTTTTCTTGCTTGAGCTGGTTTGGGTTGGATTTTCAGTTGTTTATAACTAGAAGATACATGAGAGTTGAAGTCATTCTACTCATTTTTTTTCAAGCAAGATTGATCCCCAAACATAAAAATCTGCCAAAACAGGCATGTCAGAGAACTTTCCACTCAGATTAGTGAAAACTCTGTTTCAAAGGGCAAACTTCGGCAGCATTAATAGGACATTTACACTTCTGATTGACCAACGTGGAACTGACGAATAGAACCATTAAGGGGAGGAGTTAATCAGAAGATATTGATACTTGCCATCCTTCTCTACATATTTTTTGGCCTGAGCTCTGTGTCTGAGGATTCCTGGGGGAAGACATGTTCTGTCAAAGCCTTCAGTAGGATATTTTTCTCCTTCCTCCCATGCTATCATGACATGGTGACAGAAGAACAGTAGCCCTGGATAGGGAGACCCTTTACATTTTTTGGATTCTAAAATGCTTGTGCTCCCAAGTTCCAACCTTTATTCATGAGATTCAGCTAGAAGGTTCTGATAACTTGCATGTCATGGCTGCAGAGACTGACCTGGACATCTATGAAGGGTTTTGGATGAAGCCCCCTGTAGTTGCTTACATTATGGTAGAAACAGTAATGGTCAGCCAAGATCTCATGTACTACCTCACATTCCCCAGCCTCCCCTGCAGTTCAGTTGGAACCACATGACTAGCTCTGGCCAAAGGGCCATAAGCAGAAGTAATATGTATCATTTCTAGACAAAACTGAAGTGACCCCAGTCACTGGACTCCTCTACAGAGTCCCTAGAAGCCATAATTTGAGATGACAGCATCACAAAGAAGTAGACCATTGGTCAATGTGGGTCCCTGAGTAATCATGTTGAGGGTATCCACTTGCTCACCATACAGTTAGAGCAACAGATAACACTTCCTTGTGTTGGGCCACTGAACATTCAGTGCTAGTTTGCTATGCAACATAACCTAGCCTAAACTGACTAATGCAGCAACACAGAACAAAAAACAATGTGCTGTATAAAGGTGTGTCCTCTATCCCCAGAGCCTAAACCTTAGAAATCTCCATTTTACTGGGCAAGAAACACAAAGGACGAAAGATATGAGCTTTTCCTTAAAATCTAAATGGGACATGCCGATACTTGCCCCGAAAGAAACGTGATAGGGAAGGGTGGGAAGATGACAAATCCACAAGAAATGCAGGCCTTTTCCTTGCCAGCAGTTTAGAGCCAGAGCCCCAGGTCTTGGGACCCATGTCCAACTACAGTGAACAGGAAATTCACCCGCCCAAGCACAATAATGTCTTTCTGAATTCATCTTCAGAATGCAACAACGGGTAACCCACAGGCATATTTAGCTTAGCCAGCACGGTGTTCTTTAAAATTGAATTCAATATTTAAGATTCAGGAGACTTCACACAAAAATCTGAATTTTCAGCTTCTTCTGAAAGGTGAGGAGAGGTGATAACTTGGAGCCCACACTCTGACCAGGTAACCGTTGCCTGGAGCAGAAGAGTAGCTGCTCCTGTAAAGGGGCAACGGACCTTCCTTTACCTCTGGTCCCTACTACAAACCTCTCTCACATGCTACCACCTGGCTCTTGTAGGTATTTGAATTCACAATTTTAAGTGGACTCTCCAGGATATCACTCTCTACTACTTAAAAACTACGAGGCAGTTTTGGCAGCCACATTAAGGCCTGTAGGTTGTCACTCGAGTATCTCTTAATGTACTACGGAAGTCAATCATTCATAGGTATCCAGGAAAGGGTTAATGCTCACGGGCAATGTTCCTGATTTAATCCCAGAGAGTGGTTTATATACTATGGATAATCTGCCTCCAACTCGAATGTATTCATGGGAGTTATTTACATCCTCTATTATTCCCAGGTGTCGGGAGGTGCTTTCTATGTGCCATTTGCTGGGCAACACACAGGCTACGTCTGAGGCGTCAGCCCAGCTTCCTGGAGTAAACTGGCCCTATGCGAACGCTCAGATACCCATGCCGGCAGAGTGGATTATTCTCACTTTTCAACTATACGACCTAATATTCCTTCTCTTCATGAATGAAAAAGAACTCTCTTTTTTAATAGAATTCATAAAATGATAAAGCCTTAAATACATTGTGCTTTGCCATTCATGAAAAAGATCCAAATATTTACTTTAACTATGAATTGAAATCAAATAATTTTAACTAGGTCCAGTATATTTAAATCATTTTTTGAAGAAAAGCACACCAGTTATTTAAAGAGGATAAAATATTGAACGTGTATTTCTTTCAGTCATTCATCTGCTCAGTAAAATAACAAAAGAACTTAAAAAATAATAAAAGGCCTAGCTAGCTTCAGAATTTGTATTTTTTTCCATGATGAGAGTAATTTGAGATAGAGGGCACACTTCTGTTTGCTGAACAGATAAGTGTAGGAAGACTATTTTTATCTAATACCGATATTTGGGTAACTGAAAAGAAACAGTGTAACTATGGTAAATTAACTTGACAGTTGCAAGAAAACTGCTTTGAGTGTTAGAGGAGACACACAGATAAATAGCTGAGGGTTTTGAGATAAGCTGGAGAGTGATGCTTATTCACACAGATGACTAACTGAAGGGTATTTTATTGGGTTAAGCAAAAAGATAGAAATGATGACAGGGTAAACTACTGGGAATGTCAAGAGGTGTTCTTTCTCTCCAGTGACAAGAAATAAAATGGTAGAGCAGAGTTGAGACTGGAAAAAAGGACTCCCCGAGCATGGATGTCCCAGTCACCATGGGTGAAATCACCTTCAAACTGGGATTGTATTTCTTTTCATGAGTGGGTAAATGGATACCTACCGATTATATTATTTTTAACAACCAATTGGGGTGAAGTAATAACCTATTAGACTAATGATATTTCTTTCCCTGCCTCTACCCTGCCCTCAAGCAGGTGTCCAAATTTTTCATAGTACTGTAGTGCTAAATCACTTTATGTTACAGATGAGAGGGCTCATGGCTAATCAAGGGCAAGAAAAAGATTAATATTCTGATTCTTAACTCCAAACATAGTGCGACTTGTATTATAGTAGGCCACCAGTTTTTTGCCTCAGACACTATTAAAAATACCAAGCCATACCCATGACTGATTTACTGCTCAGCTGTCAATTCTACTTTCTCTATCTCAAGAAACTAGACACAAAAGTATCTTAGAGTTTGAAAGTATCTCCCCTTGTTTAGTATTTTATTTAATTGCCAAAATAATTATCTCAGGTGAATGCACACACTTATCCCTTCAGACTTTCCAAACTATTATCCATATAAGAACATTCTACCAGGAAGTAATCAGCATATATCCATGAAGTTTGTGGGACCTCATCCACGTTTATAATTAAATCTGTGTATTCAGTCTAAACGTAACTTTAGATTGCTGGCCTGTTTATCTCTTTAGCCTCTCAGAGATCTCTAGGGATTTATTTTCAGATGAACATTTGCATTTGAAATGCTTTCTGTTGGAGACTGTCAGATGCAGCTTAGTTACCAGAAAACCAGAAGTGTTTACAACAGAGCCTGGCAAGCAGTGATGCAGGGGTCCTGGCACAGCTCCTGGTGGACAGTTGTTCCATATTATCTTTAATGTATTGTACTGCATTTTTAAAAGCAGCTTCATGATATTCCAGATTAAGGACTAATTGGACATGCCAATTAAATGCAATGGGTCCTGTACATCGGTGGAAAAGCTAGCAAAACTTGAAGATGAATTGTGGATTAGACAACAGTATTGTAACAATTCTAATTTCCTAACGTGATGGTTTATTTGGAGTTATATCAGAAGATATTCTTATATTTTGGAAATACTAAGGGGCATTTAATATATAAAGGTTAACGGGCATTATGTGTACAACTTACTGTGAACTTGTTCAGGGGAAAATATAAATATAAATAAAGGTGTATGTTACTTATATAACTTTATTAAAATATTTATATGTTATACATATACATAGTATCTCTCTCTCTATATATATATGTATACCGTATACACACACACACACACACACACACACACACACACACACACACATTCTAGCAAATGTTTACCAGAGTTCTCGCCACTATTCCTGCGACTTTTCTGAAAGAGTGAAATTATATTAAAATAAAAAAGTTAGGGGGAAAGCAGCTTCATGAAACCATTTTATTTTCACCTCAAATAACACTTCTGTAGGCATTCCTCATTTGTTAGTCCTGCTCTGTTTTCCACATTTTTTGACATGGTACCTAGAATTGCCTGCTAACATGCTTTTAAACCCAGCTGCGAAATGTACTATAAGTAATGTCAGTGGTACGATAAAAAAAGATGGAAAGTGGGTAATAGCATGAAAATACATTTTTCAACTTGTAAATGAGAGTGGGAAGGCATAGAATGCAGACTTTTTAAACAGACAGGAGTGTACAATCTTTTTCATCATGCAAAAATTCTTTCTATTTTCCCCAACACATAACCAAAGAGTGACCTGCAGGCATTTGCTGTCAAAAAGATATCAATGTTACACTACGTATAGCTACATAGACAGACAGCAACCAAAATGTGTGAAGGTTCTTAAATGCACCATTTGAAAGTGAGGCTGGTTTGGGGCTGGATTTTAATACACTTACCCCAGTTATCTTCACTTTCACAGTAACGGTGATGGCAACTGACAGTGTAATTATCTTTCAAGGACTGAACTGGTCTAAGAAATATTCTTCTAGCGTGTCACACACTGTTGATATTAAACTGGCGACATGAGAAACCATCTGGAAAAAATCTGGGCATAAGGAAGTTTAGGGGATCTAATCCAAGCTAGGTTTTGGCTGATTTACTTCAGTTCACTCAAATCTCATTTAATAACATGAAATAACACATACGGAAAAAGGAAAGAAAAATGCTATCCTTTGTTCCAGGCTTGATTAAATGGAATCATATGCAAGGAAAACAGTTTAGGGAGCCCTTCATCCAAGCCTCTGCTTTCACTGATCATTTCATTTTCCCTGTTAGTAAGACAAACAATGTGCTCTATCTCTGTCTTTCAAACTACGTTTTTAAAAGGTTTTTATAGGCACGTATTTCCTGCAAAGCACTAGCAGAAGTGTGCAATAAAATATATTATTTTATTCCTTTGATCAATTCCTACCACACTCTGTTAACCCGTTTATCCTAAGAAAATGTGCTTTTCTTTTAAACTTGAAAAAAGAGATTTTCACAGCTGTCTACTTAAGTGAAATATACTCCTTAATAGTTTTAATGTCAAGATAATTTATAGTCTTCCTTTTAAGATGGCACTACGTATTCCTTCTTATTATGTCTAACACTTGCAAACTGCATATGAAATATGAACGAGGCATGAAAAGCAGGTAGACTTAGAGAGAGGCTTTCCTAGCCCACGATGGAGCAAAGTACATATGCAGCATGACCCTACGGGACCAGGTATTAGCAGCCTGGACAAGGTGTAAGCCTGGACAGAGAAAAAGAAGCATCTTCTAGCTTCTGAGGTGGGAAGCTTTTGAGAAGAAGGAGAGGAGGATTGCATAGTAAGCCAGCCCAGTATCTCTCAGGCTTTCTCCATCTTCTCTGTTTGACGTGGATGCCAAGACATGCAAAGTATGTCTTTCTCATTCTCACTGCTACCACGCAGT